>NC_080583.1:12850378-13153409 GCF_029962835.1 Magnolia sinica | reverse complement strand
CTGAGCCCTCTGCGCAGTGATCCAACGTGCCATCTACAGATCCGAGGAGGGCCCGTTCGTCAGCTGGAAGTAAGAGAACTCGTCCTCCTCCTCGAGGCTCACATCACCAGGCTCCACGTAATCTATATCACCTGCATCTATGAATGGGTCTGGTTGGTGTTTTAAAATACCGTCCCAGAGTGGGAGTGAGTGATCAACTCAGTGGGTGCTATTAGTCTTAAGTTGTAACAAGCATCAATTATAATAAGAATTTAATGAAAAGCAATCAATCATAAACATCTATCTAGTCTTGTTAATGTGCATGCATGCATGATGATATGATGTATGCCCTCACCACAACACTCCCTCGTGCGACACCATCTAACGATCGCCAATGCCAACACTCCCTCAGTGCGACCTCGATTGCCGAGTCGCCAACCTAGCTAATGCCATGCAATGATGATGTTAACCGGGTTCTTAGTTAAGTCCATTCATCCAGCAGATTTGAGAATCTGATACACCTCACGTATCAAATGCCCTGAACTAGTTGTGAGGCCAAGACCCCCCAATATGTGAGGCCGAGACCCCGCGATCCTTGACCCCGTCGGGTTTTCCCCATCCCCGACTTCAAGCACATGGGGGGTGCTGAATGTGGGGTCGCTCGCGGTCATTACGGGGAGGCGCGTCACCCCAGCGTAGGCCGACATCTCGGACACAGTGTCCCATTCTACCATGCCCGGCTCACGAGACTGTGGATCAATATTTCATTCGGTATCGATGGGCTATAATGGTGGTAGGGTATTCCAGTTTCCATACATATGTGAACAAACAAGGTTAACAAACTAGGTGGGTCAGCCAGTGGACTAAACCGCATGAGCCCAGGCAAGTATGTGGTGGAACGACATCGGGTACAGGCGACCCATGTAGTTTAATTACTGTCGCCCACACGTACTCGCCCAAACCCATGGGTTTAGCCTCAAGGTGGTCCTACTAACGGAACCACCTTCGCTCTCCTCATGTTCCTGACCAACCCAAGGGTAGGAATAGTGACTCATAGTATGCCAACTACCAATGTAACATCAAGCATATTCAACACCATGTTCTCATGTTACTCAACATACAATTCAAATTTCTCTAGCAAGCAAACTATTAATATCATGAATAAGGTGTATGTGTGTGGTGTGGGATGGTGAGGAAGTTAAGCACTTCCTACACCTCAAGGAATCAAATACATAAGAGCAAATGAATCATACACATTATGAAGCAACACATATGAGAAAAGAAATCAACCAAACATGAGCATGTAATCACCATACACTAAATCATGAGAGAGGCAAGATTAACATTAGAGAGAAATAAACATTCAAATCATACAATTCCAACAACATGTCATCCCTAGGTCCCTCTAGATTTTTCCATACAACATACCAAGCAAACAAATTCATTAAACTCTAACTATAATTAGTGCTAGGCCACCTAAGGATAATAGTCGGCACCTATGGATCGTTGAGATCTTGGAAACGACCTAGGAATGAGGGCTTTTGGGGTCGGACGGCCGGATTCCCTAAAACAACCATTTGCATGTTAGAAATTCGTGAAATCCCTTCTCATCATATGGGTTTTAACGAAAAAGGGGTGATGGGTCTTACCTAGATGATCAACGGGATGAATGGGTGGTTGTAGAGGAGGGATTCTTCTTGGAGAAGAGGTAGGGAGTTGTGGGGTTTGATTCTTTGGGCCCCACCTCGATCTAGGGTCCACCTTCACTCCCTTCTTCACTCTCCCTCTCTCTTTCTCCTCTTTCTCTTCTCCATTTTCTCTCTTCTCTCCTTCCTTCTCTAGGGCAAATTCGTATGGGGAGAGGGGTGCCCCAAATAAGGCCTTTATATAGTGCCAGATTTGGTGACAATGGCCCCAAGTGTTGGGTTTTTACTATACTAGACCTATGAGAGGGTCTTTCTAGCCTCTAGGGCCCACTATGGGGTGTGCAAGTCAATATACACCGTAGGATAGCTAGCCCTAATGATGATCTACGTATGGATATGATCGGCCCGCTATTTGGATGCACCGATCGACAGATATGATAAGAAGTCTGTTCAATGGTCATCGATAGTCGATCAAGGCCACGGCTATACGGATATGACCAGGGAAATATCTTTACTCCATGGGTAAAGTTTGGTCACAAACCGACGGTTCGAAATCCTCAACTTTGCGTAAGAGTGGACGACTCAATTCACTTAAGTTCCAACTCCTTCCTTTAGGGTATTTGCACTTCTCATGCACTCGTCCTTTAGCTCAAGTTGACCGGTTCTGGACCGTACCCAGGTCCGATTCCCGCGATGGACGTCAAGCCCAATGAGAAGGACATTATTCTATAGTTTTGGAACTAGTGGTCCACCAACGAGCGGTCTAGAGCTTGTTTGGATAACCGGGGCAGTTCTGGTGGCCCTCTGACCATGAAACTTATAGGATAGGTGCTCCATGGCCCGATGAAGGGCCATGCAAAATTTGGGGATGATCAGATATGAGGTTTGGTCGCACGGGTCTGATTCGCGATCAACGGTCACCGTGCCACGATCAGGACCCAGATTTTGTGGGCGGGCGTAGAAAATTACATTAGACCTTTATCGTAAATCTGGAAGAAATCCGACAGCTGAAATGCCTGAAATCTCAGTTTTATTTACCAGTGCCAGATTCCAATTCTGGCATTCGTGGGTTGCATCTGGCAAGTGCCAGATTTCACTTCTGGGTGTCCACTGGGTTTGTGGTCCGCGATGGTCCCCAAGCCCAGTGAGATTTATGCTCCCTTGAATTTTTATAATTTTCTGACCTTCCCATGTCGCGGTATAGCCCGTACGGGCTGTTGCTAGGTGTTAACGGCCATCTGGCTTGGAGGCCCGCACCAGGTTTTATCAGGACCCGTCTGGTCTATTCAATTGGGTTAATTTTGGGCTAATTTATTTGTGATACCTCACTATGAGTGGCTTAAATGAACGGTCCTGTGGCAAATCCTACGTGAACGCCTCAGGACACTGTTCTGGTTGGGCGGGACGTTACACTACACCTGATGTTCAAGTGATCGGGCGGATTCATTGGTTTCCTATGGCTGATTAATCGGACTGGTGCGACCCTTTACTGGTACCACCCCTGTATAAACTAACATTGAGTGCTAATGGTCATTAAGTAATATTTAGGTTAATTAAATAAAATAAATAAAAATTGATAGATTTTTGGAAATCCAAAACAGTGAAAATTCAGGATGTTACATTAACGCTCCAACAGTCTGCCTATCTACTACTGGAGTAGTTAGATCTATTCGCACCTCTGATCCTTCGGTATAGATGGCCCCAGATCACGATCTATGGATTAGATCATCTCAAGGACAAGCCAAAATGGACAAATTATAATGCACGCTATATATCTCTGCATACCTACGGTATTTCTAATGATTCATGTTACGAGAGATAGTCTCATTCTTTATATTAGAAGGGATGAAAGTTTGGATGAGACCATATCATCCGGTCATATCCCTATCTCCCATCAAAAATCAAATTCAAAATTGAATTTGAAATCTAAAGGCCTGAAGAGATATAAAAGCATAGGACGTACCCATTAGTGATTGCTCACCAGTGAGCTCCACAGGCCTACGTCCAACAAAAATGTCTTCTAATCAAAGGACAGATTGTCTAGTGGAAAATTTAAAGCTGGTCCCACACGGTTTGAATTTTAGATAGATGCCACGTGTATGTTAGATGCCATATGGGGTTTATCTACACCGTCCATCCATTTTTTTGGTATAATTTGAAGGTACAAGCTAAAAAAATGAGGAAAATTCAAAGCTAAAGTGGACCACACAATAGGGATTAGACACTCACTGTTGAAAACGTTTTAGGATCACGTAAGTTTTGGATGAAGCTGTTATTTGCGTTTTCCCTTCATTCACGTCCACGTAACCTTATGAACTGGATGGATTGGTGGGCTCCACAGAGGTTTCAAAGGTGGTTGTCATTAGTTCTACTCGAGGATTGAATCTGCATTTTTGAAGTGGGCCATGAAAAAAATGAATGGACAGTGTGGATAAAACCGTACAGTGACCCCACCTAACCCGTGTTAGTTCTTAACGGACGGACGCGTATTTATTGCTAAAGCCTTTGGAAGGAAGTAACTGGGCAAGGATGTTGAGTGGGGCCTACCGCCGTGTTTGTGAGAAATCTAACCCATTCATACACTTTACGATCTCATTTTTGGCTATTTGATAAAAAATGAAGTGGATCCAAAACTCAAGTGGGCCACGTGAGGGGAAAAATTGGGGAAAGAAATACTTACCGTTGAAATTTTCTTGGGTTCCAAACTTAATGTTTTTATGCCATCCAAACCGTTTGTAAGGTCATTACCAATGGCTGATGTTAAAATACCAAAAAATTAGCCTGACACAGCTTTTATGGCTACATGAATGTTTCAACGATTCTCTCCTTGAATCCTCACCATTTCCTAACGTGACTAACTTAAGTTTCGGCTCCACCTCATTTTTTTTTTAATAGAGTTGCATGAAATGAGCTCCGAAAGCGGATGAAAAGGGTAAGTTTCTTATAACATGACGATAGGCCCAACCGAGCACCATTGTGCGTGAGCTTCGTGCCAAAGGCTTCCAGCAGAAAATCCATCTCCGTTCTTATCCATGGAGAGGCTTTAGAAGGATTCTTGTGTCGTATAGACAACTTACTGCCCACCTTTTTTCACTCGACTGATAGAAACCTTAAGCATCGATGACAAATTCAAAAAGATAAAAATACACCTACTTTTTCTAAGTGCTTTGCCAAGCAAGAAGGGGTAACTTTATTTTTAAAAAAAAAAAAGACCCCCAACGCCATTACCTTAAAAATCACCTATGCTGAAAGAAGTTTACGGGCCGCAATTAAAAAAAGGCATTGTACGGACTTATATGCAGTGCCAATTTTTTCGGCTTTCGGGTCCAAAAAGTAGGTTTAGTGTCTCGGAGAAAACCCAGAGCTAGTGGTGTGGGTGATACCTAGGCTGTAGGAGCCTACCTTGATGTATGAATTGCAAATCTATGCTATTCATCTGTTTTTTTAAATTATTTTAGGCCATAGTTCAAAAAATGAACCACTAAAAAATTTCAGGTGGACCACACCATAGAAACAATAATTATTAACCATTGAAAACCTTTCATGGGCCACAAAAGTTTTAGATCAAGCTGATAATTGTTTTTACCTTTCATCCATATCTATGTGACCTTATTAATAGGTTAGATGGTCAATAAACATTACGGGGATGTCAAGAAGGTTGTATTAGTTTCATTTTTTGGACATCATAAAATATGATTAAAAGAAAAAAAAAAAACCAGATGGATGGCGCGTGGATATACAATGCATACATTAGGGGTGTGACATATGGTCAGGGTCTCACCCACACAAATCCTATTGGTTAGAAATCTCCTTTTCAGGAAGTGCGTCTTTAAAGGGAAAGTTGGATATTAAATGGGATTAGGTGGAATAGAATTGCATTTTGCCCTATGCGCATTTATTTGATCTCATTTAGGATTTCTTTGGATTTTGAAATCCATTACACATGTGGGCCCCACATTAATGCACGCATTTATCCATGACATCCATCCATATAACGTGACATTCTGATTACATATATGTGTACAAGTGAACGACATCCGTTTCAAATTTGGTCAATTGATTACAATTTTATAGTCCACCAAACATGATTTCGCCTAACACGGTGTTTTCCCATGGCAAAAATTTTATCCCAAATATTGGATTGGATAGCTACAATACCATGGAATTTTCAACAGCCATGTAGGTAGGGGTGTACATTGAGTCCACCCGAGTCGAGCTGGCCTCAGGTCGACTCGGCTCGAACACTGGTTGACCTTAGCTCAAACATGGCTCGGTTCGGTCCTCGAGCTTGACTGGCCAGCTTGGCTTGGTTCGGTCAGCAGCTCGGGCCGAGTTCGAACTAAGATTGAACCGAGTTCGCCATTGAGGCATTTCCAAAAACGCCTGAACTGCAACTTCAAAAACTCACTGTTTTACAAATAGAGGCAATGGTTTTACAGGTGTTTTATCAAACACCTTCTAAGTAACATAAACACCCGCCCCCCCCCCCCATGGTTTTACAGGTGTTTTATCAAACACCTTCTAAGTAACATAAACACCCCCCCCCAAAAGAGAGAGAAGGTATTTATTTAATGTACATACCTTGCTTGCCACCGCCCAAACCTTCCTTGTCACTAGTCAAACCTTCCTTGCAACCAGCCACATCTCGTTGAGTCATTTTATCAAACAGTTGGTGAGTAACATCAATGGCAAAGTAACCGAGTCACCAAGTTGGTTCGATCTGAGTTCGATTCGAGTTGGATTTGATCTGAGTCGAGTCGAGCTGGGGCCAGCTCAAAATCGGCTCAAACTCATTTTCAAGCACAAAAAATCAGCTCGACTCGGCTCGAACTCAGCTTCGAATCGAGTCAAATCAGGCTTTTTTGAGTCGAGTCGAGTGAGCTAACCGAGCTAGCTCGGTTCGTGTACACCCCTACATGTGGGTGAGACCCTCTCTTAATGTATTGTACATCCATGGTGTCCATTTGTTTTGCCAACTTAATTTTTTGGCATGCTCCCAAAAATACAGCAGATACAAATTTCACGTGGACCATATCACAATAAAAATGGTCATTGAACAATCACCATTAAAAACGTTTTCAGGATCCACCACAATGTTTATGGACCATCCAACCCCTTGATAAGGTCACACAGACCTAGGTCGAGGGAAATAAACAAATATCAGCTTGATCCAAAACATTTGTAGCCCACAAAAGGTTTTAATGGTCAATAACCACCATTTGATAGTGTGGTCCATCCAAAATTTTGCATCTACTTTATTTTTGAGACCATAATATAAGATTAATTGACAAATAAATGAACGACATAGATATACAATGCATCCATTGAGGTGGGCCTAGGCAGGGTCCCACCCACATTGCTCTAAGAGATATATCCTGCAAGATCTTATACTAATTGTAATCGACAGAAAGTCTATGATAGATATAATGTGAATATTGAGTCCAAAAATAGAAAATATTGTATGCAGTAAGCTTTTCAGATAACTATAAATACTTTATTTGGAAATAGAAAGGATTTTCAACTAAAGGCATTTATGTAATTTAAAACGAGTCCTGGGCGCGGATTGGGTACAGCCGGACGGTCCTGTCAGTGGATCTGTGGGGCCTACCGTGATATACATGTTTTATCCACGCCGTCCATCCATTTTGAAAGTTCATTTTAGGGCATGATCCCAAAAAAAGAGGCAGATTGAAGACTCAAATGGACCCCACCACAGGAAGCAGTTGGGATTGAATTCCTACCGTCAAAAACTTCCTAGGCCCTACCGTAATGTTTATCTGCCATCCAATCTGTTATTAAGATCACATGGACTTGTACGAATGGAAAACATACATTTCATAAGGATAAAATAGATACATCATGATGAGGCCCACCAGATTTCGTGTAACTGGGCCCACATAAGTTTTATATCTGGCTTACATTCTTGCTTGACGCTTCATTTCGGTGGGAATCACATGATGAACGAGTTGGATGGCATATAGATATTACAACGAGCCCTAAGAAGATTTCAATGGGTCTTCATCCCCTGTGTTTTTGTGGTGTGGCCCACTTGTGTCTTGCATCTATTTCATTTTTGACCTCTCATCTTAGCATGATTGAACTGATGGACGGAGTGAATTTTACACAAACATCGCAGTGGGCCCCACCCATTGCTCGTGTTGCGTGTATATAATTGTAGGAAACGGATTGGGTACTCCTCCTTCCTCCAACCAATGGCTTGTGGTCTGTGCTCTGTGGGCCCCACCATGATGTATGTGTTTCATCCATGCGGTCCATCTATTTTTCTAGATCATTTTAGTATATGAGACCAAAAATTAGGTATATCCCAATCTCGAGTGGACCACATTACAGGAAACAGTGTTGAATGAACGTCGACCATTAAAAACGTTTTGGGGGCCATAAAAGTTTTGGATCAAGATGATCTTTGTTTTTTTCCCTTCATCTAGGTCTGTATGACATAATCAATAGATTGGATGTAAAATAAACAATACAGTGGGCCTTAAGAGGATTTTAATGGTGGATATTCAATCGCTATTATTTTCATGTGGTGTGGTCCACCTGAGATTTATATCCCTCTTATTTTTGGGATCAAGCCATAAAATGATACGTAAAAATATATGAATGGCATGGATGAAACACATACACCATGG
This sequence comes from Magnolia sinica, assembly GCF_029962835.1. Taxonomy (NCBI): domain Eukaryota; kingdom Viridiplantae; phylum Streptophyta; class Magnoliopsida; order Magnoliales; family Magnoliaceae; genus Magnolia; species Magnolia sinica. Next base: position 13,145,134 of record NC_080583.1, on the reverse strand, counting down.
TGGGGCCCATAGAGCACCATCAGCCATCGGGCTAGTGGCAGGGGAGTAGCCAATCCGTTTCCATATTATGTACTGTATATACAAACTATCCAATGATATCTGATGGGTTTGTCGAAGGGGAGCGAATTAGGTGAGACCCCGTGTCCATCGACGTGGGTGGGACCCGTGACTAGGAGTGTACACAAGTCGATTCAAGTCGAACTGGGCTCAATTTGACCCAGCCCAGTCACCAGCCAAACGCAGCTTGAACCCGGCCCGGCCCGGTCACCAGGCCAACATGTCCAACCCGAACTCGGTCTGGTCAGCAATTTGGCGAGTTCAGGCTAGTTTCGGACCTTACAACAAGTTCATGAAAAGGGCTTTAACAGATAATATGTGTCCCATTACAAGGCCTTCGATCAACGGTTTAGATAGTTGAACTATAGACTCCATAAAAAATCTAACTAGTCAGGACATTATAGTTCCTTTTCGTATTTGGATGAATCTAGGCTATTCAAGTTATACGTATGTGAGGTGGATGAGTCACTGTCACTTCGAAGATGGGCGGTGAACTATCCCAGAAGGGTAAACGGGAAAGGAACGAGTAGGGTTTTGAAATACACACACACACCACTCGACCGAGTCGGGCTAGGTCGAGTCGAGTTTCGGACCGAGTTGGGCCTAATTGGGACCTATTCGAACTCGGCCCGAACTCAGTTTCAGGCTGAAGAAAATGGCCCGTCCCGACCCGAACTCAGTTCCGGGTCGGGCCGAGTCGAGCGAGTTAATTGGGCTAGCCCGATTCGTGTACAGTCCTACCCGTGACTGTGGGGCCACTGTGATGTATGTGACTACATCCACGCCGTTCATCCATATTGAAATCTTATTTTAGGGTGTGATCCGAAAAATGAAGCATTTCCAAATTTCATATGAACCATAGTACAGTAAATAGTGGTGAATTATCATTAAAAAAAATTTAGTGGCCACAAAAGCTTTGGTTCAAGATGATATTTGTGTATCTCTTCGTCTAGATATTTTGACCTTATCAATGGGTTGGAAAATAAACATTCCAGTGGAGTCCATGAAGTTTTTAATGGTAGGAATCCATCATGATTGTTTCCTCTGGTGTGGTCCACCTAAGATTTGAATCACTTTTATTTTTTGGGATCTGTGAATGCCTCCCTCCACACGCGCGCACGAGCGTGGCGGTGCTCTCGCTTTGTTGGCTTTTGTATTGATTTTGTTACTGATGGTGATATGTGTTATTGACTCGGGTGTAAAAATACATTTGATTCAGAATCGCCACTAGGTAGATGAAGCATAAAATCTACGGCCAACTAGGAACCGTAGAATCGCTTAAGAGTCGGGGAATCTCACGATTTTCCAACTCAAGTGACTCCTGTGGTTGGTCTACGGCCGTAGATTCCAAGGGCTCCAGTGACAGAAAAGGAATTTTTTTTAAGCACCATTTTCTGCTCGCACAATGTACGGTCTATACTTCACAAGATTTACAATTTTTGGAGATTTAATGGAATTCTGACATTTTATATTTGGTCGTGCTTCGCATAACTCAAGTGAGCCGGGCAGGCAGAAACAGAAAAAAGTTATCTAGCCTTACATCAAAGAGCCAAATGGCCCTAGATAGACAAATAAAATAAAATGCAGTGAATAAGATAAAATGTTAACTAGCCTTACTTCATAAGATTTCAGGTCCTAGGTAAGCAAATAAAGTGAAAAATGAAAGATGGAGAATAATGCAGAATAAAATGTAGATGTAATTAATTTAATTGAAATGTGTGGTGTGGAATACAAATTAAATAAAGATGGACAAATTCTTAGCTTTTTTGACTCATTTGATGGCCATTTTTGTCTCCTGTGTTAGGCAGTATGTCGGCACGTTGGAAATCTTTAAGGCATTTCGAGTAGTACCTCCAGACAAACTCCAACTCTTAAATCCTCTTTATATTTGCCTCTCTTTTTCTTCTCTTTACTTTTTCTCTCTTACTCTCTGTTTCTCTCTGTCTCCCTATCCCTCTGTCTGTTTAAGTTCTCTACCCTTCTTATGTGACCCAAGTGCCTTATATAGCATTGGCATCCATTGCGGACGACCCACTGTATCGAGCCATGTTATGGGCGCCCACCTTTGGGATGTTTAAAAGGTTTATAATATATAATATATAATAATAATAATAATAATAATAATAATAATAATAATAATAATAAGAAGAAGAAGAAGAAGAAGAAGTAATGATTAATAATGATTAAGTTTTTTTTTTTTATATATATATATATATATATATAATTTAAAAACATAATTATTACTTTTTATTTTTTTCTTGTAAATGTTCAAATGCTCAAATCTTTTTAGTTATTTGTTCATTTTTTTATAATCTTTATATTGTTAGAAAGATAATCAGATAGGCTTTCTAATAAGATTATAATCACTTCAATCAGATCTTGTTTGATGTGCCGAAAGTACGTTCATCTAATATATAAAATTGTTTGTTTGTGATTTGACCAATGGTCTGCTTTTGATGATCTTAGGATTATTGGAAACGTCGCCTGATAAGCTTTTAATTGTAATTGAAATTATCTCAATCGGATCTCATTTGACTAGTTTAAAGTGTAGCCAAAGTTTTCCAATTTTAGTTAATTGACAATGTATGGTTTTGATAAACAGACTAGATCTTCCTCATCATGACTCGAATTGGAGAAAACTTAAGTTTGTTAGAAAGATCATTTGACTACCTTTTCAATGAATCATAAATCATCATAGTCGGTTAAGATTTGTCTCCAATAATATCATGGCCATTTTATATATCAGGACGATTGTACTTTTCTCTGATTTTGAAGGTACTACCTCTCGTACCTCAATATAACGCTATTTGGAATGACTAAATGATACATAGAGTGATCCATGGGTAGAGAGTATTCGTTTTATCCATTTTTGCATGTTGGTTGGGTCATATAGAGAGTTTCAAGGGTTTTGGAGTTTGGATGCTCGGTCATGACCGAATCGCTACTGGATTTGGTGTTAGCCGATCGAGTTCGTTGGTTGTCTCCAGCGCGTGCCAAGTATGCTCTCAGTTTAATCCGTTTGGATTTTCAATGATTTCCAAATCAGTAGAAGACAATTCATCGAAGTCAAGTTGAAGCTTAAAGATTGGCGTGTTCTTGTTTTAAGTGGGGTGTCTATATAATCATGCTCTAACATGAGGGTTAAAAATGATTGGACAGTGTGGATTTAAGGCACGTACATCACCGTGAGATCTAGGTCGATCCGGGTACCACTAATTCGCTCGATCGTGGAAGTGTATTCCACCACACAACAAAAATAGGAAGTGGACGCGACTGAAAGCGGCATTTAAGCGGCAATCGCCCTCTCAAGGGGGCGCGGCTTCGGTGGATCCCTGAATGTAGGCCCACCTTCATGAATGTGACTTAAATCCACGCTATCTATTTATTTCGACAGCTCATGTAAGGGCACCATCCAAAAAATAAATCAGATCCAAATCTAAGGTGGCCACACCATAGAAAACTGTGGTGGTTGACCATTAAAAACGTATTGTGGGCCACAAAAGTTTTGGATCAAGCTTATATTTGTGTGGTCTCTTAATCCAGGTATTTGTGAACTTGTCAACAGGTTGGATGGAAAATAAACACTCCGATGGCCCTGTGAAGTTTTTAATGGTGGGTATTCAATCACCACTGTTTCCTGCGGTGTGGTCTACCGAAGAAGATCTACTTTTTTTAGATTCATGCAATAAAATGAGTTCTAAAAATGGATGGACGGCGTGGATGTAAGGCACATACATCATGGTGGGCCCCACAGTCAGGGATTCACCCACGTCGTTGGATCCGAGGATCAACCGAAGCCGCGCCCCATTTTAAGTGCGTCCAAATGCTCCACTCGAGCAGCGCAATGAAATACGGATCCGGACCCGGATCTAATCTGGTCACACGGCTATCCAAACCCGAACCTCCTCTGCCAACCAAATGACAGTACCCCCTTCATCAAGCAATGTCAACCGTCTGATCTGGTCCATTGAATTCATTACCCTGAACTCGAACGGACGTACATTGTCTAATCGGCAGGACTTTTTTCCAAGCTATACTTCATCCACTAAAGGCAACCGTCGAGGTGGTTCGATTAACGTTTGTGTATGCCACGTGTAAGGTGGATGAGTTGCCACCATTTAATAAATGCTGGCCAACGGTCTAGATATTTATTCGAGTGGGTGAAGAGTAGTCTGCCAATAGAGTCGTGTACACACTCGAAGCCACACACGTACACATCACAGCTAGCTACCGTCACGTGCTTTTGTTTGCCATTAAGGAACAGCTGTTCTCCAAGCGTCCTACGATGTGTGGCATACGTGTGAGAGATGTAGACCGTCCATTACGTTAGCCCCACCGTGAATGTTCTAGATCTCGAAAATGAGCAGCTGATCCAGACATGTAGGAGAGTTGGAATAAATGAATGACTGACGGTTCGCGTTGGAAGTTTGTTTTTGGCCCACCTAAATACTATACCTGCATGTTTTCTGCGTCATGAAAGATGCATAGAAATTTTCATCTGATGAACGTCTCTGATCTCATACCCCTGTGCTATTTCCGCGTGCACGAGACACCTGGGTGTGAGTTGGTGTCTTACCTAGCCTGTTTGCAGCTTGGAACAGGCAGGGGATTCAAGTGGCCAGTGTGATGTATGGGCTTTATCCATACCGTTCGTCCATTTTTCTGTATCATTTTAGAATATAGGCCCAAAACCGAGGAAGATTCAAGATAAAGGTGGACCACACAATAGAGATTAAAATCTTAGTGTTGAGAACAACTTGAGGGCTACAAAAGTTTTGGATCGAGCTGATATTTGAATAGGTGCTGGCAAATAAACATTACGGTGGGTATCATTATCATCGCTGCTTCATGTGGTGTGGTCCACTTAAGCGTTGGATCTGTACAACTTGTGATCCTATTCTATAAAATGTCACAGTGAAATGAATATACAGTGTGGATAAAACCCATACATCACGTTGGCCAGAGCTACTGCCGTTCCCAGCTGGAGATGCACGACGCAATTAACGTTCTCATCACATACACTTGCAATTGTGTGGTGACATCATTTTAAGGGTGGACCCACCACAGGAAATAGAGGTGATTGATTACCCACCATTAAAAACTTCTTGTGGGCCATAAAAGTTTTATTTGGTGTGGTCTGCTTTAGCTCTTGATCTGCTTTATTTATTGGATCATATGATAAATAATAATCTAAAACACAGAGAGTAGATGGAAAATACAATCAGACAATCAGATTTTTTGGGTTAAAGGTTGATTTGAATAGTCAATTTCCCAATACAGATTTGCTAACTTTTTTTTGAAGCAAAAATAACTTCTCTTACCGACCAGCTATAAATATTATTTATAAATTTTTTTAAATAATTAATATATATTATTTACTTACTAAAAATAACTTTTATTTTTAAATTTATTTTATTACAAAAACACACCATCGTCACCTAAAATGAGCTAGCAATAAAAAACATATACACCATAATAAGCTCACAACATCTAACAATCTATTGGTGGGATTAAATAGTATGTACCTGTATATGATGGGATTAACCACCATTATGGCATAATAATTGCATGTCTGGAAATACCATGATATATGGGCCATCTAATCCCATGTTTGGTTAAAAATTCTTGTCATAGGAAACGTATTGTATTAAGTAAAATTCCCTTTGGTTGATTATGAAATTGTAATAAACAAACAAAGTTAACAATGGATGTCTGATGTAGAGCGGGTCACGGACAGTTACATGGCTAAGATGGATTAAAAAAGGCCCGGTCGACGACAGAAGTGATCCATACCATCGAATCTTAAATTGGGTGTATCTTGCAATCCGGAATGAGTTATCTGACGTAAAATATATGATTTTGGGGTAGAATGAGCTACTGAAGTTAACCAACCCCGCTACGTCGGGTTACACAGCCCGAAATTGTGAAAAAAAACCCTAGATCGATGGTCGTTTTCCTGTTTTAATTTTGTTTTTACTATAAATAGTAAGTTTTAGTTTGATCATAACTATTCATCCGTTGGGCTTTAGGAGTTGCGCCCAACGTGAAAAGAGCTTAAAATAATTAGGAGAACGGTTTGGTGAAGCCAAATAGGACACTTATTATTTTTGGCTGAAAACCTTGCGCACTAGTAGACATCACGACCGTCTATAAATAGTAAGTTTACTATTTATAATAAGTCGCGGATTCTAAGAGTTTGCGTTGTAGTTTGATTCTAATTTCTTTCCCATTGCTTGGTACCCCTATTTAAAAGGTTGTGAACTCGTTTTTATTCATAAATTAATCAATTTTGAATTTATTAGAATTTATTTCTATTTTCTGCTTTCTTTCCTCGTGAATTCGAGAAGTCTGTATGAGGAGTCCAGAAAAGCTCCGTGGATTCGGAGTAGTTATCCTCATCACGTTCATTCCTGTGTCAATTGGTATCAAAGCGAGGATTCCCCTCGGGCCGATGACAAACAACAAAGGTATGAATCAAAATCCTGTGGACAGTGATCTAGGGATTCGTTATCTTTCGAAAAGAATGAAAGCTTTCCACCGGGAGAGTCAGTTGACCATATAAGGGCTGCAGGCAACTCTCGACCATCTTGCGGATGAGCTACTTCCGCCCCGAGCCCTAAGCGGTGCTCCACCACCCATGGTTGCTGTACGACACAACCCCGATTTTTGTAGAGCATTACCAGTGGTAAACCGTAGGGCTGCACTAGATGATTCAAGTTCTAGCGACGAGGACCTTAATGAGGGTTTTGCTCGACGACTAATCTATGGAGGTGATCATCTAGATCGTGCTGAAAGAGACTATCGAGGTAAGGCTGAACTTCCTAGTTTTAACGGTTTATTACGTATAGAAGATTTTCTCGATTGGTTAGCCAAAGTAGAGATATTTTGATTATATGGACGTGCCAGATCATAAAAGGGTACAATTGGTCGCGTTTAAATTAAAATCTGGTGCTTCTGCATGGTGGGAACAATTACAATTCTCACGAGCCTGCCAGAACAAGGCGCTCATCTCATCTTGGCCACGGATGAGACGTCTTCTTAGATCACGATTTCTCCCCAGTGATTATGAGCAGATATTATTCCAGCAATATCAAAATTACAGACAAGTAAATCGAACTGTCACAGATTATACTGAAGAATTCTAACTGTTGGCTACATGAAACGATCTGTCATAATCTGAGTCACAGAAGGTGACACGATTTATAGGTGGGTTGCGACCGATAATTCAGGACCGGGTTCAGATGTACCTAGTCGGGATCGTGGATGAAGCAGTTCAATTGGCGGGTAGGGCAGAAACACAACTTGCAAGAGCTCCTGCTCGTCCATATCCTTCAAATTGACCCCCCATGGCGGGTCCCAACCAGGATCTAGTGCTGCCACGAGGAAAAGATCCAGTACCTCAACTTCCTACAATCGCAAACCGTGAAACGGGGAGCGGCTTATCCAGACCTCAACGTGCAGCACCCACAACAGCAGGTCCGAGTAGGATTCCAAATCCTTATACTCGGTCAAGGTCGAACAATTGTTACCGCTGTGGCCAACTAGGCCACTTATCAAACACTTGTCCTTAACGTCCCGCAGCGCACTTGACTATAAACGAAGGGGGCACTGAAGATGAGACCGCAGAAGAAGACCATCGCTTTGATGAACATGAATAAACCACTGAAGGAATAACAGGTGGCGTGAAGTGATGGGTGAGGATCGTGGCGAATTTCTAGTTGTGAGGTGATTATTGTATGCCCCATGAAAGGAATTACATCCACAGCGACACAATATATTTCATACTCGGTGCACCGTCAACGGAAATGTCTGTGATGTGATCATAGACAGTGGTAGTAGCAAAAACATTGTCTCGAGAGTAATGGTGGACAAGTTGCGGCTACCAACAATGAAACATCTTTCCCCATACTCAATTGGCTGGATGAAAAAGGTGAATGAGACCAAGGTAACTAAACAATGCACTATCTCGTTTTCAATTGGCAAAAATTATAAGGATCAAATACTTTGTAACATGGTCGATATGAAAGCTTGTTATATGTTACTCGGTCAACCCTGGCAGTCGGATCGTGATGCGACCCATCGGGGATGAGATAATGTCTACGTATTCGTCAATGATAGTCGAAAAATAATCCTTGCCCCTATGGCACCAGAGAACCACCCTGAAGCCTCTAAAGTGAAGGGGAGTTCCCTCTTGACCATTCGGGATTTCATGGAGGAATTCAAGGAAACTGACGAGGTATACGCTGTAGTAGTGAAGGGCGAGGAAAATAAACCCTCAAATATCCCTCTAAGTTTAAGACTGTTGCTAAACGAATTCAAAGAAGTCTGGCCTGAGGATTTACTTGATGGATTGCCCCCCATGAGGGACATCCAATATCACATAGACCTCGTCCCTGGAGCTAACCTGCCTAATTGCCCTCATTATCGGATGAGTCCGAAGGAGTGTGAGATACTTCAGGGGCAAGTGGAGGAATTGATCCATAAGGGTCTCATGAGAGAGAGCATGAGCCCATGTGCCGTACCAGCATTATTAACGCCAAAAAAAGATGAAAGCTGACGCATGTGTGTCGACAGCCGAGCAATCAACAAAATTACCATCAAATATCGGTTCCTAATACCACGGTTGGACGATATGCTCGATATGTTAGAAGGGGCCAAGGTGTTGTCTAAACTAGATCTAAGGAGCGGGTACCATCAGATTCGTATTCGACCTGGTGATGAGTGAAAAACGACATTCAAGACCAAGGAAGGGTTGTATGAGTGGCTGGTTGTCACGCCCCGAACTCGGAAACCGGGCTCACAAAATTCCTGATCGCCGAATCCGGCGCCGACAGCCTCCGTAGAACCCCATTCTCGAACCCCGACACCCATTCACCAGGTTCCGATCCTGGGAGACTACAAGGAGGGTTTCAAATCATCAGTCTGAATCATAATGAGCATAACAAAAGCATAACCCACAAACAATAACCACAAGAACACCACCACAAAATCCACTATGATCAAAAACTTTTTAGTACAATGCGACTGAAAGGGAAAATACAATGTAATAAAAGAAACAAAACTCCAGAAGCTTGGCTGCACGCTCCAACTACAGCGAGACTATGGCTGCGACTGCGTCCTAACGTCACCTGCACGCATCAATCGTGCATAAGCTTATAGAAAGCTTAGAGGGTGGTGTAAGTATGTGCGCAATATAAACGTGCTCAAAATGTAAGGTAAGAGTAATGCGGAATCATGGCGATGAGTACATGAATGCAATCAGCCGTACCAAGGCTATGCGGTGCAATATATGAATGCTATAGGCCATAATACGGCTATGCGATGTGAGATGCAACTCAAGCATGCCAATCCTCATCATGTATCAGTACAGTTCTCATTCTGGATACTCACCGGGGTTCGATACACTCCAAACGGTACTGTCGCTCTCCTAGCCGCACAGTTCAAGTGAGCGTAAGAAACCTCACTATCCGCCTGGCCAATAGTCTGCCAATACCTATCCGGCACGTCGATAGCGGACCCATTCGCGAGCTGGTCAAACTCAGCCTAGTATTGCCCCCTACCCTCGGGCGAGTAAGGCCGCACTCCTTTCCAACCGACCACGACACAGTGGGAGACGCGGCCTCCTGGTATTCGGCCCTCATGCGCTCATATATCCACTCGGTCTCGACGTTGGAGTCATTCTCTGGTACCATCGGGTTTAGAGATTTTCACCCAGGGACATCTATGGTGCCCGTATGCTAGAACCAAATATTTTCGGTATCCAATCCTGCCATCCACGATGTGTCTGTGGAGGCTATGGCCCTGATGTTGTTAGGGCATACAGTAACTACAATCACACAAATGCAAGTGCATGAATCACACTATCAGTCATGCAATAGTCCTGTGTGTAGCATGCACTTATATGGGGCAACTTCGCCTATCAGGGAGCCCATAAACAGTCCGCCCGAAGGCATATGCTATGATCGGTCACTCCTCACATCAGGCATACATATGATGCGTATGATCATGAATCATGGATCTGCATATTATGTGGTGATGGGCTTTGATCAAAATGAAGATGGGCCTAGACGGCCTATATACTACAAGTATGGACCTATTAATGGGCCTTAGGGAGAGCGACAATGCGGACATTTAACCAACATTGTACTTGTAATGTGGACGTCAAACCAACATTGTTCCCAAGGCACGAACCATAATAGAATCATATTGTAATGGACTTTATATAAATCTTGTGGAGCCTCGACCCAAGGGCCCAAATACGCCAAATGGGCCTCAAACCATGGGCTCATATATCTCAAGTGGGCCTTAGTGGGCAGGCCACAAATACATAAAGCTGGGCCTAAACACATGATTCTTATATGCTTCACAATGGTCCTCATAATATGGGCCCTATACAAATCAAGTTGAGCCTCAGAAATGGGCCTTAAATCATCTCTAAAATAGTTGGACAGTTGGATGAAACATATGCATCATGATGAAGCCCACACTAATGGAGGGTGTGGTTTACAATACTTACATAAGTGGGGCCCACCATAATGCTTATTTTCCACCCAGCCTAAGGCCCAATATAATGTTTATTTTCCAACCAACCGTTCATAAGGTCATGTGAACCAGGGTAGGGCCCACTATAATATTTATTTATCACCCAATCTATTCATAAGGTCATGTGGGCCTGGATAGGGCCCACTGTGCTATTCATTTGACATCTAAACTATTCATAAGGTGACATGGGCCTGGATAGGCCCACTGTAATATTTATTTCCCATACATACGGTTGATGGGGTTGTGTGGACCAAGGGCCCACTGAAATGTTTATTTTATTTTATTTTATTTTATTTTGTAACCTGATCACAGGGCCACGTGGTGGAGGGGCCCACCGAAATGTTTATTTCTCATCTAACTTGTTGATCAGGTTACGTATGCAGGCAGCCCACCGTGACGCTTACTTGACGTCCAACCTGTTTATAAGGTCATGGACCTTGGGGCGGATGTGGGGCCCACCGAAACGTGGTTCACAAATCCAGCCCATTCACTGTGTGAGTCACACCTGACTGACGGTCCATACCAAGTTTCAGCGACATCCAAAACTCCGGTAGGCCCCACCAAGTGATTTTATATATTTAGGCATGTCTTCACATGATTTTAAATGGTGTGGTCCATATGAGTTCCGTATAAGGCTGATTTTTGGAGTGGACGGCCAGTCCGTGGGTACCCATCAAATGCACGGTGTTGATGGTCAAAAGGAACCAAGGTGGGACCCACAGTTGAACCGTGAGGGCCTGCACGGTCCGTCCGTCAGGCAGCCCAGCGCAGGCGCTGCCTGCGCGTTCTGTCAGGGGCGGCAGCAGTTGCTGCTGCTCTTGAGTTTTTTTTTTTTAAAAATGGTTTTTCTGCAGTATTTCATAGACGGGGCCCGCATCAGCAAGATCCACACCATTCATTAGCCCCAGTGGCTCGCTACAAGTCTATCGAGACCAATATTGAGTAGTTTTCTGATATATAGAAGCATCGGGATGGATTTCAAAGGTAGAAAACTTGTTCGCTATGCTATGGCCCACCTTCAGCTCATATTGAGATCATTTTTCGGCTCAACGCCTAAAATGATCTGAAGAAGAGGATGGACGGTTTGGATTACATACAAGCATCAAGGTGGGGCCTACATGAGTGGCCCACCTCTCCCTTCTCTTTTTTTTTTTTTAAAGAACACAACGGGCTCGCCCGTCCAGCGTCCAGTGACGCTGGACGGTGTGGATAATCACATGCCTTGTGGTGGGTCCCATATGGACGTGGCCCACCAAATATATACATATAATATATGTATTATATTATATATATATATATAATACATATTATGTTATATAATATATACTATATATATATATAATACATATTATATTATATATTATATATATATATATATTATATAAAATATAACTTATATATAAAAAAAAGATGTATTAGGCCCATCCAAATAGTGGATGGTGTGGATCATCACTTGTAATAGAGTGGGCCACACCGTCTGATGTATATGGACGGGTTAGATATAACACATATTGGTGGGATCCACACCATCACAAAGAAAGAGAGAAAAAGAGAGATAGAGAGAGACATACGGTGAGATAGAGGAACCCCGCCACTATGGGCCCTCTTGATTAAATCACATACATCCAAATGGGTCCCACCAACAAGTGGGCCCTAAAATTTAAAATAATGACAAATCACCCACCTTATCTTCCTTCTCCTTGCTCCCTTGGACTCCTTAGCTCCTTACCTTCACTTTTAATGGAGGTTGATGAAAGATGAATGGTTGAGATTGGAGATGAGAGGGTGCACTACCAAAAAAATGACCAAAGGCTACGGACTATTCTGGTTTCAGCTACGGCTATAAACCGTAGCTAATTTACTACGGCTTAAAACCGTAGCTAAAATTGTAAAAACCGTAGCAAAAAGCTAACTCCGCTAGATGTACGTACAACCTTAGATACATCATAAGGGACTCCATGAGGCCCATTAAAATGTGTGTACTCCATCTAATACGACTATCAATTTTTTAAAAATATTTTATGCAAGAACCCAAAAAAGGAAGTAGATTGAAAGCTCAAGTGGACCACACTGTAGGAAAGAGTGAAGATTAATCCACTGATCGATGGTGTGGTTCAATTAACCTTCGATTTGCCTAGATTTTGGGTTCAATTCTTATAAAAAAATATTATAAAATTAATGGACGGAGTGGATATATCGATGGCATCAATATGAAACCCACACAGCCCTTGACAAGGTCGTCCGTCCAGATCCCGTCAAATATGAGCCGTGGAGGGCCATGCAATGGCTACGGTCATATTAGATTTTAGCTACGGTCAAAAACCGTAGCAGGCAAAAATGCGAAAAATCGCGTTTTCTTTTTCTTTTCCCCCTCTCACGAAACACCCATTTCCCTCCACTCAACCCTATTCCGTCTCACTTCCGACCCTTTCTCTCTCTCTCTCTCTCTCTCTCTCTCTCTCTCTCAATCTCCTGTGCCCCTCTTCTCTATCTCTCTCAATCTCAATCTCACGCATCCCTTCACTACAAGAAAAAGCCGGTGATCATGGAAATCACCAGCAGCCGTCCGCCCCTGCTTTTGAAACGTGGCTGCCGGTGAAAGGATGCGATTAAAACAGAAAACCTGGAGGGAATTTTTCATTTCCCTCTCTTATTGCAGGCGCACACTCCCTCTTCTCTCTCTCTCTTGTCCGGCGCACTTCTCCCTGCCCTCTCCCTTCCCCGATCTCTCTCTCCCATCTCGCTTGTTCCTTTGCCTTCCTCGATCTCTCTCCCTTCCTCTCCCTCCATCTCTCGATCTCCCTGATTTCCCTCCCTCCATCTCTCGATCTCCCTGAAAGCAGCTATTGATCAATCTCCCTCCAATAGCTGACGAGAATAGAAGAAATTAGAGCACACGAAGTGAAAGGTACTCTCTCTTTCTCTCTCATTTCCTCTTTTAATGGCCAGAAATTGGGCAGCAACCATGACAGTGGTAGCCATATCTGTCGTTGTCCATGGCCTCCTTCATGTTTGAAGAAATGCTTCAACTAAGAATCCCTAGAATAGATGAAACAGCCCTGAAATGGTAGTTTCCTAACTGTCCCCTTTCCATTTTGGGGCCTTGAAATCAACCGCATCCATGGTAAATAACATGTAGTGAAGTTGCAAAAAGGTGGAGTTTTTTTATTTTTTTATAGTTTTGGTATTATTGAATAATGCCCACATGGTCTTGAACTTTATGCAACTACAGATACCTTTCCTCATAATGCTGCTTCTCTCCCGTTGTTAGCTTTGTAGAGCAGTGTGGGAAGGAGCAGATTGGATTGAATACAAATCTGGGTTTTTTTGAGTTTTTCTTTTGGTTTGAATTGTGTTTGAGTAGTTGGTTTTTGAGTTGTTGTGGTAGGGTTCTTGTTTTTTATGGTTGTAGATTGAATAGAAATCTAGGTTTTGTTGCTTTGTTTCGGTTTGGGTTGCTGTTTGGGAAGTTGGTGTGGTGGGATCTTGTTTTTGATGGTTGGAGCTGAAATGGGTTGTGTTTGTTTCTTGATTTTGAGATCTAGGTATTGAAGATTTTGAGACATTGTAGTGGATTTTGTAGTGTTTTGGGGAATTTGTGTTTTGTTTGGGTGGGGAAAATGCCTCCAAGCTTGGATATTTCAGATTGGTGGGTGAAGGAAACACAAAAGGGGACTCCAGTTATCGTTACGATGGAGAACCCCAACTACTCAGTTGTGGAAATCAATAGCCCAAACGCTGCATTCCAGCAGTTTGATAAGCACAGGGGGAAGAAGGCCAAGCAGTTTACTTGATGTTCTTGTTCTTGATTGTTTCAGTTGGAGTGCCAAGTGAACTCCATCCTTCTATTTTGGCACTAGCTTAGAATAGATGATCCACTTGTGCAAGACCCAAGTCACTCATTAGGTGATCCCAATTTGTAGCTCCATGGTTTAAAAAATCAGACTTCTTTTGCTTTTGTTTTTTTGTTTTTTGTTTTTTTTTTTTTTTTTTTAATTATTATTATTAAGGAAGCATATGTAGAGTTTAAGCACTTGCTTCTTGCATTTATATTTGACAAAGAAGATTGGACATCTCCTGTGGCAAATGAGGTATTCAGGAAGTTTATCTTTTTCAAAATTAATTAGATAGTTTCTGCCATCTTCGCTCTTGTTTAAAATTAATTTCTCTTGTGTTTATCTTGCACGTGATGTGGGTCCTTCGTTGAAGCAGTATTAATTTGCTGGAGAACATAGGAGCATATGGTATTTCGAGGAAAAGCAAGTCCTATTAATTTTTAGGGATGCATGCAACGCGGTATTTGCAATGCAATATTCTGATTCACCATCGATTGCTCATATGTAAGGCCCTTTGATCCTTGAGCATTACTCTTTAACCTCTCTTTATGTTGATCTTCTTTCTGTTAATTTGTGTTGATTTATGATTTAAGAAGAACCCTGTTTGGTTCTGGTTGTGGTGGTTATCTTCTTCCTCTTAATTGCTCTTAGAAGGGTTATGAGATGTGATTCTATCTGTTGGGAGTAGATATAAGGTACTGATCCTAAGGAAATGTATAGTTTTTGGAGGATCTGAATTCCATTAATTTTGTATTGATGGTGTGGTGATCCAGTTTATTAAATCATTTGGAAAAAATAAACCATTTTGTTGGTCTACTAAGCCATGCTGTGGATGGAAACGTCATGAAGATTATCTCATTTTGGAAGATAACCAACCCTCTAATTTTGTATTGATGATGTTCAGAAGAGAAACTCTAAGTGAGAAGGTAGACATCTGGGTAAGTCAATCATCACCCCGTATTTTATAAGAGACTAAGATCAGTCTATCATTTTTTGAACAATGCATGTTAATGGTATATTTTAATTTGACATTATCTACTTAGTATAACACATTCCTTTTCTACATGGCTAGTAGATTTAGCATATGCTGCAATTGCCTGATTGTATACTTTACCAGAAAATATAACACTAAGAATTACATGGAAAATCACAATAGAGGAGATCAATTGCTTTAACTTGCATTTTTCTGTTGTCTTCCGTTTCGTGCTTCCACTTTCATCACTAACATCTTTCTCATTCATGACTTCTTGCATATGATTAAAATAGGGAAAAAATTACTATGTTGCATGATTAGAAATTGGAAAAATCTGAATTTTTTGTGAATAACATGGCTAAGGTTCGTAACATCTGCTACCAAGTAATAAAAATTGACTACATTGAATCAAAGAAAAATAGAATAAACTGGATTTCTCTCGAAAATCCCTCATTTGAAGCTAGGTATAAAAAAATGGTTATGTAAAAGTAACAGTGGGACCTCATTACACAATAACAGGGCTGTAATGCCTAATCTGAAAATAAAAAAGGCTTGTAATGAGCCTGTAATGCTGTAATAGGTTTGTAATGGACTGATAATGGGGGCAATATATTTTTTTCTTATTATTATTTTTTTTTACTGCTATGGCCCCGAGTGTATTGTCCATATGGCCAGCCATTATGGCAGCTGTTACTGTTACCGTTACCGTTACCGAATACTTTTATTTGAATCCTCACCCAAGTGCACGAATCAAGGTCTTGTAGGGTTGTGAACATTTAGTAAATGGTACTAAAATGCATGCTAGATCCTAAATCATACATTATCTACCTTGGGTAGGATATGAGACCTTTTAGAACTATTGTTGGCAATGTACCTCCTCCATATTTTGCGTGTAATTTACCTCAAAAGGAAGTCTACTTATTTTCTTATCATAGTGCATCTGAGATCCTTGAAACTATCCTAGATTAGTGCATCTATAATTCTGCAACGGATTTCATGGTAAAAAGAAATCTTAGATTCATGATAATTGCCTAATAGCCATCATATCTAAGAAATGAGTGGAGTTGTAGTCTTTGGTGTCATAGTTTCATGAATTACCATACTATAGACTATAGGATGTTTTTCATTAATTTGTTCTTAGATTATCTATACATTCAAGCCTATTTAAACAAGTTCTAGTTGGACAGATGTGTTCAAAAAGTTCTATCTGAACAAAACCATAACTTTTGAGGTTAACCAAACAGGCTAGTTTGTATAGTAAATTGTGGCCCCCCAAGGATTGAAATGTCCTAATATTTAGGCTAGAGGATCTAAACAGTGTATCTCATTTGATCAAAAGCTCAAATATTTCACAGGTGTGCCATCCTGACGTGTGCTCGAATAGGTAGGGCTCCACCCAACACCAGGCTTGAAATATAGGGCTGTTACCTATGGTGAATTGCCCAATCCAATCATCAAGTGGGCCACCATTATATGCAATGAGTGGTTAATTTAAGGGCACTAGCAACTCCCATTCAATGCGTTGGAATTAGGGTCATGTTTCAATGATCCAAACCTGATGGTCGGAATGCTAATGGGATTCTCATTGCCACTGGAAGACGCTTGGATCTATTCGCATGTGAGGAAGAGAAAATTCTTAATGATGTTGAACCAATTTCGTTGTCGACAAAACGAACTCTGCATAATTCCAGCTACAATGACGGTGATCGGCTATCAGATGAAGATCAGTCCTGGGTACTCAATAATGTTTTTCAGCACCATCCTGACAAAGCGACAAAAATGAGTGAAAAGATTGACTATGTCACAGTTGGTAAGCACGACAAATACCAAGGTACCAGGTGCTTTTTCATTGTCTCCACAAATGGTTTTAGAGCAGATTTCTCTTACCTCAAATGCCTGGAGAACTATGTTAAGGAGAAGTACCCTGATGGTGTTGAAGCCTTCAACCAAAAGTATTTCCAAAAGCGCCGCTTAAAGGGCATGAACCAGTAGCAAACGGGCATGAACCAGCAGCAAACACAGTAGCTGTAGATCCAACCCCCTTGGGAAGATAGAACAATGAGTTTGTGTAGTGGATTTTTTACTACGCATTGGTCATATGTATATATTTTCTGCCATCTGCCCTTCCCCAAATGTGGTTAACCTCTCGTTTACCCCTTTTAACTACTATATATATTCGTCATCCCTCTGATGAATGCATCGCCCAATTTAGGAGCTGTTCGGCCATATGGCTAAGCAATTGGCTTCCATATGTTTAAACAGTTTTTTTTTTTTTTTTTTTTTTTTTAAATTTATCAAATCAACTGAATTAGGAAAAATCACTTTAAAAGGCCTATTTCAGTATTAAGTACTGGAAAAAAGTTTTAATAAAAGGACCGAAGTTCTTAATCTGTGAGATGTTTGTCATTCTGATTATCAGGATCATTGCTTTCAATTTTAGAGAATGAGTTGCTCTCTTTCATTTGATTATTTGTAGATAGGCACGCGCCAAACAATGGGAAGTGACTAATGATCAAGGCAGCCATTGTGTCCAGTCATCTAAAATCAGCAATTTGCTGACAGCCATCAAGATTCTCATTTGTTAGGTTCATCAGAACCTGCAAAGAGGAAAATAAATTAAAAGTTTAAAAATTTTGAGAATTCAATTCCATGCTCTACCATGACACACATATACTGAAGTGGGTCCCTGCTGAATTTAATAAATAAGGATATATAAGACGATAAAATAAATAACCAAAAAAAAAAAAAAAAAAACAAGCAATCAGGAATTGGAGGTAAAACTAATAGGCAAACATTTTACTCTCATGTAACAGTCTCAACTATAAAATGAAAGCATCTATTGAAAGGTAGAGCAAACTGAAACTGAACTAGACTTGCAGTGGTTGACCATTGAGAGAGTTAGAAGGATCCTACAACAAAGGAAAAATACAACAGTGCAGCCCATTTATTTCAACTGTTATTGTTTATATGTTCTTAAATATTTCGGTACTATTTTTCTTTTTTTACTACCCGTTTAGTTCCACCAAATATTGAAAAATTCCATGAGATCTTGCACAATCAAGAAATGTCATGATATTTGGTGCAACAAACGCACATGAGATCTTACACAATTAAGAAATGTCATGATATTTGGCTTGTTCCTTTTTTAATCCTAAACTAATTTGGTACTCTATGGTTCAACATGTTACTAGTCTGCATGTTTTTTCTAGTTACTCTATGATGCTTATTTGCCATTCAACCTGTTTATAAGCTTCTAATGGCAGGTTTACTATAGATTAAGCCCAGTTTCGCTGCATGAAAGGTTATGGAATCACATGAAAGATTATTTACTGGTTAGCTTTGTATCCCTGCTAGGTCTGAAAATGAAAATATGCCATTTCCTCGAAAAATCTGACAGATTGCAGTGGGGGTGGTGGTTTGGATCAGTCAAACGGAACTTGTTGCAGTAGATATAATATGTTTGCTTTTGCTGGCTGGACACTTGCCAAGGTGTTCAGATTCAATATTACAGTAGATGTGGTGTTTTAATTATATGACACAGACTTCAGATAATCTTCCAGGTTATTGTTTGCCTTCTGCTCCGACTGAAAGTATTGGCTATGTGCTGCAGGTACGATCTGCTACACTCGACACATGGCTTCCAGAACAGGTTGCATTTATTCAAAGTAAGCATGCAGAACACTTCTCAGGCTTACATTTCTTATGAGCTTTTTAATTGCTGCAAATCTGCCTACCAATGAGGGCAGCTTCTTAGCCTTCTTTATATTGATTTTAATATTGGTCTTACTCTTTTGGTTGTATGCAGCAATGGGAAATGAGAAGTCAAATAGCTACTGGGAAGCAGAACTGCCTCCAAATTACGACAGAAATCTTTTGGTGGGCTCTAGTTAATGAATAGCCTGGATCCATCATACGTGCTGCGAATCACCTTAGCACCCATCTTCTACGTAACATCTGTTTGTTTGTGGTCTAAACACCTTCATGGTCTTATTGGATGTCTTTCACTTAGCAATATGAGATTTCTTGTGCATCAACTAAAGCTTTGTGTTTTCCTGAATTGTGCATGGTAAAATGGGATTTCACTAACTTGTTAGCATGCCTGACTTGAGCTGACAAAACAGGTTTCTTCTAATTCAAAAGCAGAGCTGGTCTCGGTGTAGGCTGACTTCTCTATATTGTATGCTTGTGAAGCATCTCTATGCTTCTGGTTTGAGTAGATAGACGTATGGGTGTAAGTTGATCAGCCATGTTTACTTCTTTTTTTTCTTTCAATAAGAAGAAAATATTTTTATCTTAACCATAACCACATAACAGAGAACCATTTAATATTACTATTAATTGTAGCTCTTGAGAGATCCAAAAACCATAACAGGACAAGATCGAAAATGTAACAGGAGAAGAAGAAAACCCAGTCATACCTCTCCACACATCATTTAACACAAGAAAAAGATAAAACAGCCATAACTAGTACTATAACTGCTGCTACTTAGTTCCTCCGGTTGCCATATGGTACAAACCTGCCACTCTGGTAACCATTAGTTACTCCAGTTGCCTTAAGAAGCACCACCACCACAGTAACGAGATCCTCCATCTCACCCACCATAGCCACAATTCCCCTTCATAGCCATCACTGCTATTGCAACCACTATTACAAAATCCTCCACCTCCGCCACCGCTTCCTCTGGACTGAGCCACGTTTACCTTAAACATGAAAAAATAGTCATATTTTTTAAGCTTCCAACCTTCTGCATACGTGTGGCTGATTAATGGAACTTACTATATTGGTCTGGTATTTTTTTAACGGATCCAAACTGTTGAATTGCTTAGGTTATTACACTCCCTACATATGACCAAGGCATGCTCTTTGGGTGGGCTCTAGCAAGTGTGTTGCCTTGGCTTGATCATTCAAAAAGGTGGGCCCATCATGGCGGGACCACTTAAATGGATGGGTGAGATGTCATACAAACACCTTGGTGGGCCCCACATACCAACTAGTTGGACGTACAGCTAGTTGTGTGTGCACATTTTTATTAATAAAGGTAAGTAAGAGTTATTCCAAGCTCCATGCATGGTGGGCTGCTCCATGGTGTTAATGTGAAATCCACCCGACTATCGGGTGTGTCACCTCATGTTAGGCCCATGGCTAAAAAATCAGACCCATCTGCAGTTCAATCAAGTGGACACACAATTAGAAACAATGTACAGAGTGAAGCTCACCATCCGAACTGTTTTGGTATGGCTCACCAGAATCATGGATGAGCCTGAATTTTCCCTCTGTCTGAATTTTTTTTTTTGTTTTCTTAACATAGAAATCGATTGAATTCTTATATGAATTGTATTGGCAGGGTGTTCAAAGAGCCGATCTCACGGAGGATGAGACTGCCTTGCTTGGGCAAGCCCTAGCAATGTCAATGGATGATCCTAGATCTAGTCAATCTGGTGATGTGTCTGTGGGAGATACAGATATGTCAGAGCCAGAATGACATGAGCAAGGTGCTTGGAGACCAATCTTTCGTGTCATCTATTCTTGCTTCGCTTCCTGGAGTTAACCCTAATGATCCTTCAGTTAAGGATTTGCTGGCATCTCTCCAAGGTCAAACAGAGCAAAAGAAAGATGAAGATAAGCCACCAAGCGAGGGCGAAAAGTGATGGTGCTCTGTAAGCTGTCCATGCCTCCACATGCTCTCAAAAGGTCAGGTTCGTGATATACATACAGAAGGCTCCTAGGAAAGTTTGTGAGAAGTAGACGTCTCTTTTCAACCATGAATGAATTTGATTTAAACAGTTTCAATTTTTCCAAATTATGATGACTTGAAGTGAAGCTCACTGATATGCAAGCTGTTCTTGTTTGGGACTTTGATGGTGGCACCAGCAGCAGCAGTCAGGGAGGTTATTTGTGCATTCAATTAGAGGCCTTGGTAAATTCCTCCTAGTTTGAATTAATCAAACAACCACCTATTGTAGGTTATTTATTTCCAAAGCATTGGTTTAAAATGGATGCATGCCTGTCATCGAATTCTTTGACACGAACCATGCAAACACGCCATAAAATTCTGAGGTTTTGCACAGTGAATTTGAACATTAATCTAGTTTGAAAAGTGAATTTGAATAGTGATTGGCATTGGTATCATCATATCATGATCCTGGTATGAGCACTGCATGAATAATGTTGTGTTCAGTTCATTGTTATCTGAATCTGGGTTCTGTTTTTCATGAAACCAAAAATGGCAAAAAACAAAAAAGAAAAGAAAAGAAAAAGACATGGCACCAATCTCTGCATTAGTGATCTAGACTGTTGATCTGATGGCCCATTTTGGAATTGGGAATTTCCAAAAAATCTCACTGATATGACAATCCTAACTGATTGGGAAGAAGAAACAACAATAGCTTCAAGGTGAGTTTTATCATTTTATTTTATTTTTCCATTTTTTTAAGCTGTTATAATTTTTATGCTAGAACTAGCATGTGTGGATTGGCAAAAGTGGGAATGCACTTGGTGTTTCAAATGCCACCCATTGTTTTGATAGAAAGATATTATGTTTTAAATAATATATCTAATTTCAGCAATTATTATGTTTGATAGTATCAATTGTTTCAAATGCCACCCACTGTTTTGATAGAAAGATATTAAGATTTTCAGACCTCACCTCTTCTCTAACCTTATCTTGCATTTTATACTAGATGTGCCGAGATCTCGAAGCCCGACTGGCTGCTGCAGAGGCAGAAAGGGTAGCAGCTGAACAGGAGAAGCGTGAAAAGGAGGAATCTTTTTCTTTTTTCTTTTGCTGAACAAGAACTCATCATGGAAAGGGTGGTCCAAGAGTCAATGAAACTTCAACAGGAAGCAGAGGAGAATGCGAAGGTAATGATAAAGGTGACAGCTATGAGCAACAAAGACTAATATAATTCATAGCATTGTCTGATCGTCTTGATGCTCTGTTGCAGCTATGGGAGTTTTTAATGGACCGTGGTCGTGTTGTCGATGTATTGCAGTAAGTCTCCATTCTCTCGTTTCTTGAATTATAGAGCTAGAGGTTTCAGTTACTTTTGGACTGAAATCCCCAAGAAAAAAAAAATCATGTGGGACAGTCCAATCCAATCCAATGTTGCCAATATTGTAAAGAGTGGGTGGCATTTGAAACAACAAACGCTTTTCTTATGTGGTATATCATGGGATTAGCTATCTGTTGATAAATTTTTCTTGGTATTTTAGTCCAAATGCAGCATAATCTAACTTTGAGTTATTTGAAAACTTGGCTGGTCATTCATTCATTTCTTAATAATGAAATTCTGTCATAACTGGACAAAAAACAAGCGTCTTCTAGTCATAGATGAACTATTATTAGCATTCCTTTCTTGTCACTATCTTGGTCCAGACTCTTAGTTGGCCCCAGTAGCAGCAGATAAATGGATCTGACTCTGCCACATTGTGATATTGCATTGAAATGTTTCTGGTTTAGCTTATCGATCAGAAGAGAAGGATACACTGTAAAGGCATGTTGTCATCATAGTAGTAGCCTTGTCCCAGCCATTTGGGGTCAGCTTTCACATGGAATGCATGAATCTTGATGTTTTCCTCGGATGGGAATAGTTGAAAACAGAACTTGATTTCTCAAACCTGATGAAGTTTGAAGGATAAATCTTAACTGTTTAAAAAATACATCAATTCTTTTTACTTGACCCAATTTCTGATGAATTTACATGGATAGAGATGATGTTTGGCCGAACAAAAAGGTGTTTTTGGTTTTGCTAGCAATGGTGCTGTTGGCCTCCACATTTCTGTGACCCTGACCATGCATCTGGTGGTGCCATCATGAATTTGTTCCCAAAGTTCACCTCTGGAAAATCTTGCACATGCAGTTTGACTTTTCCAATGGAATGTGGACATGACATTTTAAGGAAATTGGATTGCTAGACCCCATAGTGATGTTTATTTGTCATCCAACCTGTTCATAAGATCATACAGACATGGATGAATGGAAAACAAGAATATAAGCTTGATCCAAAACTTCTGTGCCCCCGAAGAAATTTTCAACCATAGTACATTTTATCTGTTTCATGTGGTGTGGTCCATTTAAACAAAAATATAAGCATGATCCAAAACTTCTGTGCCCCCCAAGAAATTTTCAACCATAGTACATTTTATCTGTTTCATGTGGTGTGGTCCATTTAAACAAAAATATAAGCTTGATCCAAAACTTCTGTGCACATACAAGGATACTTTTTTCGAGGTGATTCACATGCTTTATTTCATTGCCATTGTATGAATGAACTTGTCCTCAATATATGCTCCATTTTTTTTCTCTTAAAGCTTCTTGAACATGAAAATGTTTAAGAGTCCACTCATGAACGTCTTTCTTTCTTTTTTCCCAGGATTGCCTCAAGTTCTTAAAAGAAATACCTTCTGCAGCAACAAATAATGCATCTGCCAATCCTTTCCAACATTCTTGCTCTGTCATGAATCTTTATCTAGAGACAAGTTCTACCCTTTTGAAGGTTTTTACTTCCAAAATTTCTTTTTCTATTACCTATACACAGCGTCATAGAGAACTATTATGCACATGAATATTTCACAAGTCCTTCAAGCCCATTTTGGCTAGCTCATCTCCCACCAACTTTCTGAGGAACTGATAAGGTTGCAAGCATCATCTGTGCATGCTAATCCAAGACTGCAAAATGATGGAGCTACAGATTCATCAACACATGATGCATCATATCTGATTATTCACTGGCCTCTTCAGATCAACAGAAAATAATCTTTTTTAGCATATCTGTCCAAACACAGCTCAAACTGTATGATTATTCATTGGCCCTTCACTCAACGTTGTTGTTTAAATATATCTTAATGTTGTTGTTGTATAGAACAATGGTAGCAGATTTTTGAAGTGTGTGGAACAGTTGTTGGGGTATGAAGGGTTTAGTTGAACAGTTGCCATTGTATAGAACAGTTGATGAAGGGTTTAGCAGATTTTCAGAGAGATATTTGAATTTAGCTTTGTTCTTTTGTTCTTTTTTCTTGAATTTGAGTTTGGGAGTTTGGAATTTCAGGTCCTCGGGGAGAGCGATGGATTTCAATGTGATCTTTAGTCTTTCTTCATGAACTGGAAGTGGGTATTTGGAATTATAGTTTTCTTTTTTTCCGGCAGAGATTTGAATTTTAGATGTGTTGCTCTTTCCATGTGCATCTGATTTTCTTCTAACATCTTTCTTACTGTAGATGGGGTGTTAAGAAGCCTCAAATCATGAAAAATTTTGTCACGATCTTGTCGAATGCAGGTCTTGGGATGGCCATGTTCGGTCTCGGTAAGATCATTGATATGCTCATCATGTTCAGTCTCGGTAAGATCATTGATATGCTCATTCGACGTGAGGGGTGTCATCAAGAAATATGACAGTCCCGAACAAAGTAAGTTTGCTTATTCTATGTACTGCTATGAATTTCTTAAATCTATACATGCTTTCTCATCACCGTGCCTTCTTTTCTTGCAGTTCTTGAAGAATTCTTTCATTTAAGACTTGAGTTCTATGTAAAGAGAAAGGTGAGCTTTGATCTAGGCCCTCCATTTTTTCTTTTTGGTAATTGAGAAGATGGTAGTATTAACTTGTTACTTTCATGCAGAAAGTAATGTTGGATAATCTTGAAATAAAGCTGTTGAGATTGTCTAACAAAGTCAGATTCATCATTGGGGTGGTAGAAGGAGAGATTATTGTGAGTAACAGGAAGAGAGCAGATCTGGTCCTCGAGTTGCAGTAGAAGGGTTTCACACCGTTTCCTAAAACCAAAGGCGTTGATACCAGCGAGGCAATGGAAACAGAAGAAAATGAAGAGACACCGGAGGTGGGAATAGTTGTAAGAGCAAGTGATTATGAGTATTTACTATCGATGCCGATTGGATCTTGTTGTTAATGAGAACTTTAAATAGACATATAACTATTATTATGTTGGCATTTTACTTTTGTGAATGGAAATGAATGATTGTGTTTGATTGAATGAATAAAAGATTTATCAGGGTGTACTACAATAGTAAGAGCTGCCATTACTAATTAATTTTTCTATTAACAACAAGCATTAGCTACGGCTATTTACCGTAGCCCTTTGTTGAAACCGTAGCTCTTGCTAAAATTAGCTTTTTGCTACAGTTCTCATTCTACTTTTAGCTACAGATAAAATCTGTAGCTGTATGTAATTTTAAACTACAGACAATATTGCTACGGATTTATTCCGTACCTATACTTTCATTAGGTACGGCTATTAACCGTAGCATTGTAACTGAAAATCGTAGTTGTTGCTAATTTCAGCCTATTGCTACAGTTCATGCCCAACTTTTGGCTACAGATATAATCCGTAGCCGTAAATCCTTGACCGCTACAGAAGCAATGGCTACGGCTTTAATCCGTATCTATTATCTCTGTAGCTACGGATTTTATCCGTAGTCATAGCTTTTAGACCTATGGCTACGGCACCAATGGCTACGGTCGTGCTACGGATTTTAACCGTGGCCATAGGCTTTTAGCTACGGTTTTTATCCGTAGCCTTTTCCCTGTTTTCTGGTAGTGGTGGGCCACACTTGAAGTTGAGAGAGTGTGTTGGATGTGTGAAATTTCTCATGGGATTTGGAAAATTTGCTAGAGAATGAGAGGGAGAGATAGAAATAATGGATGGAGGGATGGGTGGAGTGATGGTTGTAAGAAAGGAGTGATGAGAGGTATGGTTTTAGTTTGAAATTGGTGGAGAAGAGAGATGGTTGTGGTTGAAAATGAGAAAAAGAGGAATGGTGAGGTGGAAAGATGGTGAACTTTTGAAAAAAGAGAGAATGGGTGAAGTACTTGAGGTATGGTTGTATTAATGGTTAATTGATGGGACTAATTGTGTAGAGATTCCCTCGAAATCCGCAACGCGCGGTGTTTCTCGGAATAAACGCAGATCGGCATCTTCTTACCTGGGTATCGGTTCGGTGCGCAAGTCACTGCGTTGGAACCGCGGCGACGACGCGGTCGCTATAATACAACTTTTGGATCAAGCCGATGTCGGTGCGCGGGACCTGGCTTAGGATCGTGCGCAAACACCGGATACAGTGCGAAGGTTGCCGAAATTTGACCGGAAGGGCCGCGGAAGTTAACGGAACAGTACGGATTAGGACACGGGTCTTACACTGGTTATGCCCTTCGGCCTATCGAACACACCAAGTACTTTTATGCGTTTAATGAATCAAGTTCTAAAACCGTTCACTGGCCGATTTATGGTAGTATATTTTGATGATATAGATATATAGCCAGGATGAGGTGGAGCACAGGAAACATGTCAGGCATGTGCTACAGGTCCTACAACTTAACAAGTTGTACCTCAACTTGAAAAAGTGTAGTTTTTTAACTGACAGCCTATTGTTTCTAGGATTTGTTATAATGTCCACAGGCATTCGTGTGGACGATGAAAATGTGCGAGCTATTAGGGAATGGTTGATCTCGACAAACATTCATAAGGTGAGGAGTTTTTACGGGTTGACGACTTTCTATCATCGATTTGTGCGAGATTTTAGCACCATAGTTGCGCCTATAACAGATTGCATGAAAAAAGGTCTGTTCCAGTGGACCGATAAAGCTGATAAGAGCTTTCATGAGATTAAACATCATTTGTCTATAACACCGGTCTTGGTGCTTCCTAATTTTGACAAATTGTTTGAGGTTGAGTGTGACGCTTCATACATCAGAATTGAAGGAGTATTATCACAGGGAGGCAGGCCGGTAGCCTTCTACAGCGAGAAGCTCAGCGAAGCCCGAAAGAAGTAGTCGACTTATGAGCTTGAGTTGTAAGCAGTTGTTCAAGCGCTGCGACATTAGTGGCATTATCTGATTCAAAGAGAGTTTGTTTTGTACACTGACCATCAAGCATTCATTAATAATCAGACTAACGTGAATCATGTGTATGCTAGATGGGTTGCGTTTTTACAGGAATTCATGTTCGTTTTGAAGCACAAGTCAGGGCAGCAGAACAAGGTGGCGGATGCACTTAGCCGTCGTGCATCACTACTAGTTATAATGAGCAACGAGGTAGTCGGCTTCGACTGTCTCAAGGAGCTGTATGCCGAGGATGAAGACTTCAAAAATTCTTGGATAAAGTGTCAAGAAGGTCACCCCAGTGACCTTCATATACAGGACGATTTTTTCTTCAAAGGGAATCGATTGTGCATCCCCCAAAGTTCTCTGAGGGAACAGATTATTCAGGAGCTACATGGAGGTGGCCTTGGTGGACACCTGGGGCAAGACAAGAGCAAGCTCTTGTGGAAGAGCGGTATTACTGGCCGCGGTTAGTATGCGATGTGGGAAAAATCGTACAACGTTGTCATGTTCGTCAGACCTCTAAGGGGCAATCTCAGAATACGAGCCTCTACACCCCGTTACCTGTGCCTGACGATCCTTGGGAGGATTTATCAATGGACTTCGTGCTGTGGTCTCCCACGAACACAACGCGGCATGGATTCGGTGTTTGTGGTGATAGATCGTTTCTCAAAGATGGTGCACTTTATCCCATGCAAGAAGACCTTGGATGCAACACACGTGGCGAATTTATTTTTCAGGGAGGTCGTTCGGCTATACGGGGTCCCCAAGACCATTACTTCCGATCGTGATACGAAGTTCATTAGCCACTTTTGGCGGACTTTATGGAATCGATTCGATACACGACTTCAATTCAACAGTGCTTACCACCCACAGACTGATGGGTAGACCAAAGTTGTGAATCACACATTGGGAAACCTCCTTCGCTGTTTTTCAGGGGAAAAACCGAAGCAGTGGGATTTGTCCTTGTCCCAAGCAGAGTTTGCATTCAACAACATGGTGAACTGCTCGACAGGGAGATCACCATTCCAGATTATCTACGGACGAGTGCCTCGCCACATACTTGACTTGGTCCCTCTACCCAAGCACCCAGGCACGAGCATTGCAGCAGAACATATGGTAGACAAGATCATGGGCATCCATGCAGAAGTGTAGACCAAACTACATGCCTCGAACGTGAAGTACAGGGAACAAGCGGACAAGCATCGGCGACAAAAAGTGTTCGAGGTGGGCGACCGCGTTATGGTCCATCTGCGCAAAGAGAGATTTCCGACTGGGACATACAACAAGTTGAAAAATAAGAAGATTGGACCCGTCCCAATCATCCGAAAGATCAATGACAACGCTTATATTGTTGATCTTCCAAATGACATGACAATCTCATAGACTTTCAATGTCGCGGACCTGACCGAGTATCATGAACCAGAGCATGACGAGAACTCGAGGATGAGTTCTTTTGAAGTGGAGGAGACTGATGTAGAGCGGGTCGCGGATAGTTACATGGCTAAGATGAATCAGAAAAGGCCCGGTCGACGACAGAAGTGATCCAGACCATCGAACCTTAAATCGGGCGTATCTTGCAATCCGGAATGAGTTATCTGACATAAAATATATGATTTTGGGGTAGAACAAGCTACTGAAGCCAACCAACCCCGCTATGCCGGGTTATGCAGCCCGGAATTGCGAAAAACCCCTTGATCGATGGTCGTTTTCCTATTTTAATTTTGTTTTTACTATAAATAGTAAATTTTAGTTTGATTATAACTCTTCATCCGTCGGGCTTTAGGAGTTGCGCCCAACGTGAAAAGAGCTTAGAATAATTAGGAGAACGGTTTGGTGAAGCCAAATAGGACACTTACTATTTTTGGCCGAAAACCTTGTGCACTAGTAGACATCACGACCGTCTATAAATAGTAAGTTTACTATTTATAGTTAGTCGCGGATTCTAAGAGTTTGAGTTGTAGTTTGATTCTAATTTCTTTCCCATTGCTTGGTACCCCTATTTAAAGGGTTGTGAACTCATTTTTATTCATAAATTAATCAATTTCGAATTTATTAGAATTTATTTCTATTTTCTACTTTCTTTCCTCGTGGATTCGAGAAGTCTCTGTGAGGAGTCCAGAGAAGCTCCGTGGATTCTGAGTAGTTATCCTCATCACGTTCATCCCTGCGTCAATGTCGGTCACTTATACATATATATAACTAGAATGTCACATGTAAAGGGCATATATGGATAAGTGATATGGACAAAGCACACAACATCAAAGTGGAACTCATGTGTATAATAGATTTCAAAATCCAGGGATCAAATGCAATTCTATCCCACCAAATCCTGGTTTGTCATATCCTCCCAAACGCGGGATGGAATTTGCACTAGATGATATGCAATTCCATCCCACTTAATCCCATGTGTGAAATACTCATGTGCAACATAAACCTGCATGGGCTCACCTTGATGTGTGCTTAACACCCACTTCGTCCATCATTTTGGCCCCGATCGTGTTGGGACTTGACTAGTTGAGCCAATTTATAATTCAAGTGGGCCACAGTATAGGGGACGGGGAGATGATACTCACCATTGAAACGCCAAACAAAAGTTTCAATGGATGGATTACTACTGTTTCCAACAAGTGAGATCACTTATGTTAACTGCCAACACAAAAGATCAGCTAAATGGGCCACACCAAGGGGGACAATGTAAAATTCCACCAAAAATCTCTAAATTCAGATGGTATGGTCCACCTGGGTTTATATACGCAGAAGTGGTTTAGCTGCTGTACTGCACACGAGTGATCTAGTTGGTGTATGTATGTGGCCCATGACTGTAATACCGACCATGGAAACCAAATTAAAGTTATGTGGGTCCTATAATGATGTATTTATTATATCTACACTGTTCATCCATTTTTCTATATCATTTTAGGTTATGTGTCCAAAAATGAGTCATATCCAAAGCTCAATTGGACCACATCACAAATAGCAGTGGGACAATGATTCCCACCGTCAAAACATTTGTAGGGCTCACCATAATATTTTTTCTCCATCCAATCTGTTCATAAGGTCACACAAATATGGATGAAGAGAAAAAGAAATATCAGATTGATTCAAAACTTCTATGACCCCTAAGAAAGTTTCAATGGTATATGTTAAATCTCCCACTTTTTGCAGTGTGGTTCACTTAATCTTTGGATCTGTCTGTTTTTTTTTTTTTCTTCTTAAAATAAAAAAATCGTGACCCTTGGAATGATCTTACAAAATGGACAGACGGTTTGGATATAACGGATTCCTCATGGTAGGGCCCACATCCAGTTTATTTTTGGCAATGGGCTGGGTGAGGGCTAAGGCTAAAATGACCAAAGCCTAACCCAGCCTGAAAATTGACCGGACCATGCCATGCTCAAGCCTGGCCATTGGACAAGCTAATAGGGCCAAGCCCTCCATGGGCTCAAGCTAATGGTCCAAAACCAGCTGGCTTTAAAATGGGGCTTCTAGGTTATGTGAAAGACTTTTCCATTTAAGTCAATCCAAACCATTCGAATTGTGGGACTTTTGCATTTAGTGGTCCATCAATAATCAATGGTCTTGATTAAACTAGATTGAATCTGGTTGCTAGATATTTCGCAATGAGCATGCCTGTGAGGCCCACCTTGGAAAATTTAAAAAGCTTCGATCACGAGGAAGAGTGATCTGTCATTTGGGACCGTCCATCTTGTAATGCCCACTTGGATGGAAGATGGTTCAAAATAGAGATGAATTGGGTGATCCTAACCATCTGATTAGATTGCCTAATAGGCCTGATTCTCCAAACATAAGTCATTCTTGATATGGCCCACTAGTTTGACGACTTGATTGATAGATGGATCTACATAACAGAATTGATGATCGGCCTGACAACGGGTGGGCCTGGAGTTGATGAGACTGGCTCACCTGTGAGCAGTACCATGTGAAGGCATTCATGTAGTCTGTTTGGGGTGGGCCCCACCATGACGATAATGTGTTTCTCACCATCAGATGCATCACTACATGTTAGGCCTATGGTAAAAAAATCAGCCTGATACATAATTCAAGTAGGCCACACCACAGAAAAATAATTATTCAAGTGCCCTAACTAACTTTCAAGGTGGGTTTTGGCCAAGATAGGAGGTTAAACCTGTGCTTGAATTGTGGCCCGTTTAAGTAAATGGGCCAGGTTTGGGTTGAACTTACTTGACTTGACCTGCTCAAGAAAATTATCAATGGGTTGCCTACATCCGCCTTTACGTTAGGCATGAAAGTAACATTAAAGCGAATCAAACAAGCAAATAGAGAAACGAAAAGGATGGGCAACCACGGAAAACACAACGATTTATGTAGAAAAATTATTGCGAAAAAAAAAGAAAAAGAAAAGGGCATAGAGTGATAGAATCCACTATAGAAATGAGGTTACAAGATATGAAAACAACTTACAGATTCAACCCTAAAATAGAAAACCCTAGCTCCCCTTCCTCAAAACCCTATAAACATTTTTATTTTTTCTGAACTACCCCAATTGCATATTAACAAGCCCTTATCTAGTGTTACATACCAATTAGGACACAAGTTGCGCAAAATCACCAACTTACACATTTTGTTGATGGGACCTTCAATAAGATCGACAACCATCGACAACTGTCTATATGATCGAAACTAGACTCAATAGGATCGAAGACCCCTATTTCAGCATAGATTAAAGGCACCTAAATCAGGATTTCAGATATTTTCTCAATAGGATTGAGATAGGATTCGATTCAATCGAAGACCCCTATTCCAGCATAGATTAAAGGCACTTATTTTTAGCATACTCGATAAGGCTTGGGCTTGATGAATTTCAAGTAAGTTGGGTCGGCCAGAAGATAGTGAGTTAGGGGATGGACTGGGGCCAAAATTCTTGGTCCATTTAGGGTGCATTTGGTGACTTTGCTAGAAGCTACTTTTGTCATTTTCTCAATTGTTGGGCCCATATGATGGATAGTCCAGGTCCATGTGAGTCACTTCTATGATTCAAAATCATAGTTAGGCCACTAAATAGGAGTGTCAATGGGCCGGGCTCATGCCTAAAAATCGTAATTTTGAATAAGCCCAGCGTAAAACAGTTTAACATTTGGTCGCGACCTACCTCAGGCCCGGCCGGTTAACGGCCCTAGCCATAAGTTTGATTCATAATCATAGGTAGGCCACAAGATAGCTGATTTAATCCTTGTCATTGATTGGTCCAACTAGGATGATAATGGAAGTCAACGGCCCGATTGGACAAATGTCAAAGCCACATGGACTAATTCAAGCTATACAAAGATGACGACCAGATTATACACATGTAAAGGCAAATGGTGTAATTAGTCCAACTGTAAACATCAACGGCCCGATTGAACCCATCTTAAAGCCAAAATGGTTTGATTGGAAGGATACTGAAAATGCACTTATTGATTAGTCCAGAATCAGATATTAATGATTTGATTGGCCCCATAGTAAAGATTAACGGTTTGACTGTGATGAATGGTTTGATTGGGCCAATATTAAATACGAAGAACTTGATTGGGGGATGTCGAAGTTGAATGACTTGATTTGAATGATGTTAAAGATGAACAATTTAGTTGGACTAATATCAAAGATGATTGAATTGGGCTGATGTCAAATTTGAATTGTCATGAGATGCAAGATGGATTGAGCCAAATTTTGAAGATCAACGGCTTGACCGATTAGATCGATATCAAACATGAATGGTCTGATTAGTAAAAAAATTGAAGATCAATGGTCAGATTAGACTGATATTGAATATAAATGGTCTATTTATGCTACACTTGGAGATGGATGTTCAATTGAGCTGATATTAAAAACTAATAGACTGATTGGATCGGTTTCTGTAACACCCGGGCCAAATGTCATGGCGTTCTAGGGTGGCCACTAGCGGAACCGCTGCAGGGCTGCACTAGGCAGCCGCATAAAGCATATGTGCGAGGCAATAAAAAGATAGGGATATATGACGTCAGGTGTCACTGTCATTAAGTTGTGAAAGGATGTGGTCACAAACGTAGTTAAACCTAAATATAACTAGAATCGGAAACGGGCTGGGGGGCTGGCTCTCCCAAAACTCGCTTCGACAGACTAAAACGAATGTGGGTCGCCTGTCGAAATTCCACTGAGTTTGAAACTATAGGGAATCATAGGCCTCACTGGGCTTGAGGTCCATAGCGGACAACAAACCTGGATGGTGCTCCAAACTGCGTAATTTGGACCAGGAAGGAAGTGCGTGAAGCGCACGACTCTCCTAGGCCCGAACTTGAAACTTAAGTGAAGTTGGCCTCGCCACTAAATTGCGAAGTTATGATTTTTCGACCGTCAGATTACGACCAAACTCGAGCCATAAGTCAAAGATATTTCCTTGCTCACATCTGTATAACTATGGCCCTGATCGAACATCGATGGCCATCGATCGCAAGTAGAGTCCTCGTGGTCAATCAAGGCATCTGATTTCCACCAAATTTGGACCGATCGCTCATCCGACGATGGAGCACCTGCCCCATTGCACAAATGGGCCAGTGGGCCCCTGACATAGCCCTATGGGCCAAATTTTAGTCCACTAGGAGCATGCGTGCTAGAGAAAGGCCCCCCAGGGCCATTTATACACAAAAATCTGGGCTATACAAGGCCCAAAAATTCACTCCCTCGCTCCCATACGAATTCCAGTTGCAAGGGAGAGAAGGAGTAGGGAGAAGTGGAACAAGGTGGCCCCTTTGTGGAGCTATTTGGGAATTTCTCTTGCTGACGATGCCCACATCAAAGCCCACAACTCTGCCCACTGTAGAGAACGACCCTTTGACATTAAAGAGGTAATCATCTAGCCATCTTTGAATTTCAACATCTTCATTTGGTTAAATGTGCCCTTACAAGCAAATTCTGTCAGTGCAGGGCCTCAATATGCCAATCTGCGGACCCGAAACCTTAGGAGCGGCACCATGAATCGACGGACTACTCTTAGGTGCGGACCATTAACCTTAGGTGACCACTTATTGAACTTAGGTTGCAAGTAATGATTGTGTTGTGCGAAAATTGGAGTGCATGTTAATTAGGGAGAAATCTTGGGTTGATAGTCTTCCAGGAATTTGCCAAATAATGCTTAGTGTAGTCGATGTTTGCTTCCATGTTAATTTAGGATAAACTATTGAACTGCTGCCCATGGTTTATTCTATGTTCTGTCACATGCAACTAATTTCTGTATGATTGCGAAGTCTATGATGAATTGGGGCAATGTACCCGCATGCCCATCATGATGTTCGACTGAGTTGAATGCCCATATTTAATGCCATGCATGCCTATAATTTCCTGGAATAAGTGATGTATGTGACCTTCTATGAAATGATTGACTGACTGACCAATTGGGTTGGCCGGCAAATTACAAAGAGCCGCACGGGTAGCCCTACCGGGCTGGCTGCCTAGGGGCCGATCCGACCAATCTAGGTCGAACACGGATAGCCAGCAGTAGTTGGACTACATGGGATGCTCACACCTGATGCTAGATGCTTCGTAGTTCACCTGAATTGGTCGAATTGGCCCACTAGCTAACCAACCATATATGGTCACGCTTGTTTGAACCTGTAACTTCCTGGATTTTCACTATTTTGGATTTTCAAAAAAAAAAAATCCTTGAAATTTTTTTATTAATTAACTTATAATATCACTTAATGACCATTAGCACTCAATGTTAGTTTATATAGAGGTGGTACCAGTAAAGAACCGCACAAATTCGTTTAATCAACCTTAGGAAGCTAACGAATCCACCCGATCATTTGGATAATAAGTTTAGCCCTAAGATTTACTCACATAGGACCCAAATCTAACCGACCCATCGCTAACTAATGAAGACAGGCATAACCAATTAAAGATCTAACCGAAGCCGAGTCAGATAAGGCCCGGATCTTAACCAACAGACCAAATCAACTCCGTTACTCTTTTAGCCTAAAACCGACGGTTTAGGGTAAGCATGACTAAATCTCCACTTTCACTAGTTATAAATAGGCCACACTATGAACATAGTTAATCCAAATTCTAATCGTTGCCCACGAGAAATCTCAATACCTAATTCATTCCAGAAATGCCTCGATTTCCCGAACAAGCTCTAAACCACTTGTTAGTGGGCTGCTAGTTCCAAAACTATAGGATAATGTCTGTCTTATTGGTCTTGACGTCCATCGCAGGAGTCGGACCTGGGTGCTGTCCAGAACCGATCAACTTGAGCTAAAGGACGAGTGCATGAGAAGTGCAAATACCCTAAAAGAATAAACTGAAACTTAAGTGAATTGGGTTGTTCACTCTTATTCAAAGTTGAGGATTTCGGACCGTCGGTTTACGACTAAACTTTACCCGTGGAGTAAGGATATTTTCCTGCTCATATCCATATAGCCGCGACCCCGATCGATTCTCGGTGACCATTAAACAGACTTCTAATCATATCTGTTGATCGGCGCATCCAATTGGCGGGTCGATCATATACATACGTAAATCATCATTAGGACTAACTATCCTACGGTGTATATCAATATGTATACCCGCAGTGGGCCCTAGAGGCTAGAAAAGCCCTCCCATAGGGCTAGTATAGTGAAAACCCAACACTTGGGGCCATTTACACAAAATCTGACATTATAAAAGGGGCTTCTTTTGGGCACCCCTCTCCCCATACGATTTTGCCCTAGAGAAGGAAAGAGAGAAGAGAGAAAAAGGAGAAGAGAAAGAGGAGAAAGGAGGAGAAAGAGAGAAGAAGAAGGAAGGAAAGGAGTGTGTGATAGGAGATGGGACCCAAGGAAGCTTGGAACCTTAGAGAAATACCTTCCCCTTTCCCATATCCACAACTACAACCCACTTCCATCCGATTGGGGAGGTAAGCACCCATTTTTTTTGTAATCTTTAGGGTTGAGCTAGGAAATGCATGTGATCCTAACATGCAATTTTATTTGGCTCAGGATCTCTACGAATCGACCCGTGAGTTTGGCAACCCTAGATCATTTCTTAAAGCCTTCAACGATCAATAGGTGCAGACTATTAACCTTAGGTGGCCTAGCACCAATTGTAGTATGAGTCTAATGATTTTGTTTATTTGGATGATGCATTTGAAGAATCTAGGGGAAAACCTAGGAATTCTTGGGTTGTTTGGAATTGCATGGAATTGTATGTCATGTTGATTTTCTCATATGATGTTGTTCTTGCCTCTCACATGATTTGATACGAATTGATGATCTCATGTTTATGTCTTGTTTGGTTTTCTTCACATGATGTTGCCATATAGCATGTATGCCTTATTAATCCTTATGCAAATTGACTCTTTGAGATGTAGGAAGTGCTTAACTTCCTCACCAACCCATACAACACACATGCACCTTTATTCATGATATTGTTAGCCTCTCTTGCTAGGAGATTTTGAATTGTATGTTGAGGAGTATGAGAACATGATGTTGTTTATGCTAGTTGATAACCCTGTTAGTTGGCATGTTATGAATCACCACCCACACCTTTGGGTTGGTCAGGAATACGAGGAGAGCGAAGGCGGCCCCGTTGGTAGGACCGTCTTGAGGCTAAACCCATGGATTTGGGCGAGTGTGCGTGGGCGACAGTAGTTAGACTACATGGGTCGCTCGTACCCAATGTTGTTCTGCCACATACTTGCCTGAACTCATGTGGTCTAGTATACTGGCTGAACAACCTTGTTTTGTTAACTCTATTTGCTCATACATGTATGGAACCTGGCATACCTTACAACCGTTGTAGCCCATCGATAACCACCTGAAGCTGATCCACCATCTTGTGGGCCGGGCATGGTGGAATGGGACACTGTGTTTGAGCTGTCGGCCTACGCTGGGGTGACGAACCTCCCCGCAGTGACCGCGAGCGATCCCAGTTCTCAGCACTCCCAATGTGCTTAAAGTCGGGGATGGGGGAAACCCAACAGGATCAAGGATCGCGATGCCCTAGCCTCGCGTGTTGAGGGGCTTTGGCATTGTAACTAGTTGAGGCATTGATATGTGGGATGTATCAGATTCTCCAACCTGCTGGATGAATGGATTTAACTAAGAACTCGACTAACACGATCACATTGCATCGCACTAGTTAGGGTAGCGACTTAGCAGTCGAGGTCGCTCTGAGGGAGTGTTGGTCATACGCAATCGTTAGATGGAGTCGCTCGAGGGAGTGTTGTGGCGATGACATGCATCATATCATCCGTCATGCATGCATATTAATAAGATTAATTAGGTGTTTATGAATGATTATTTTTCATTAAATTTATAATATAACTAATGCTTGTTACAACTTAAGACTAATAGCACCCACTGAGTTGATCACTCACTCCCACTCTGGGGCGGTGTTTTAAAACACCAACCAGACTCTCCCTTATATGCTGGTGACACAGAGCACGAGAAGCCTCATGGCGCGAGTCTTGACGAGGAGGATGAGCTGTCTTACTTCCAGTTGATGGGTGGCTCTCCATCGGCTTGATAGACAGGATTTGGATCGCTGAGCAGTGGGCTCAGCTCTATTCTTTTGGACATATCATTCTTTTTTTGTGGTTTTGTTGGGCAACGCCTTGTGCGACCCATTTATATTTTTGGACCTGTATATATACTAGATCTCTTTCATTTCAGTAGACTTGTGTGGTTGTGCTTCATGTTCCAGGAAATTTCAGGCTGCGCATTTAAACCTGATTAAACGCATATTAATGAAAATCGGTTATAAGTGATACTCGGGAACTCGGGAGTCGAGTGTATACATGACCCCCAATTTTTCAGGGTGTTATAGAACCTGAGACACCCACGCCCTTAGAACGCCCACTTACAACTGCTATGATACGATCCACAAGTCTCATGAGCCGTGCATGGTGGTATGAGACACTATGCTCAAGCTGTCAGCCTACGCTGGGGTGAGAAGCCTCTCCGTAGTGTTACGCCCCGAAATTCGGTACTCGAGTTGGCCAGGCCCGAACCCGAATTCCAGGATTGTGAGTTGTACTTAAGCAAAATATACGACGCAACCCACATAGTTTCCATGCATTTTTAAGGTAATAAGAGTCAAACTAAAAGAGAAAATAAATAATAACTCATTCTCATTAATTGGAAGCTTACTAAACCATCATCAAATCTTTATTACATTGGAATAAAAATAAACTAAATAATAAATCATCATCCAAAATGCAAACTAATCTTAAAATAAAAAAATAAAAATAAAACTAACATCTTGTCTATCTTGCTCGTATTATTCCATCTCTTGTACCTGTAAGACAATGTACAGAGATGTGAGCGCTACGACTCATAGGGTCAAATCATTCCCAAATTTGGAAATACTATGTTGACATTAAGTATCTTTGGATAAAAAAAAATAAAGTCAACACGACTTATCATAAGTAGACGTGTTACAAAAGAGAAAATACCGAAAGGTCAGAGTCGTAGTATGTGGTATCATGGGCCGGTAGGGGCCTAACAACAAGGACCACAACTGATGTCAATCCAATACCCAACGCGCGAAGTGATTCCATGATGATAGACTCCCGATCCCAAATAGTCCCATACCTATTGGGGATCGTGGCCCACGAATGTGTGCATTAAAATTTTATTTAGGTATCTACAACCAGAATATAAGAGAACGTTAACATTTTAATAATAACAACTGAAATTCTAATAAAGGATTCAAATAAAATAAAATGACTTCTGATCCGTTTTTGGACTTGGCCAGGGCAGAGCACCTGTATATAGATTCATTTAACCTTACATAAAAAAATAAAAATAATAACTTGCATTCTGGAACATGGGCCAGGGATTAATATCACATACGACATACATCCTGAAACACGGGCCAGGGATCGAATGTCCACAATTGCTAAATTTTAAATATGGTACAAAATAAACATCCTTTTAGGAAATGGCTCAGGCAGAGCACCCATAACAACTTAATCCTTTCTAAGGCAGAGCACCCACAACACCAATCAATTAAATACGTTCTACAATATGAAACATAAATTAAATAAAATTCATGCTAAGATGCAGTGCTCAAATAAATCCAATTAATCTATATGATGAGAATCAAATAAATTCAAATAATTTCAATTTAAACAATGGTGCTCAAATAAATTTAATGTACATATTGATTAGTGACTAAACTCAACATAATATAATGTTTTCAATGGGGAAGATCACCTACTTGATTAGAGAAGATCTGAAGTGCTTGGCAGAAATCTGGTGATTTAATGGGAATCATAAAAGCTTTGCAACAATAATTTAAATCTCGAATCATGAACCCCACTTAGATCCACGTTTTGCATTGCTTGACGGGGAAGATGGGCCGCATTAATGGCAGTTTTGCACCCGATGGTTCTTCATTCAGAGGCTGATGGATGGTCCAGATTGCTCTAAAGGAGCTTTACGTAGCAAAAAGTCGAAGCTTGAGATGTGATTGGCTAATGGGTTCGAATGGTTGGTGATGTAACTGCTGTACACGAAAACATAAAAGAATGGTAAGATAGGTTTCTATTTGATTGGTTGGTCATACAGAAACCATTAAGGTGAGGAGGACTGTTGGATTCAAAGGTTTTAAATGACTAGGATTAGGGGGAGGATTTCATGAGAATTGTCGAGAAGGAAGGTCATGTGTGATTTTGCCGCTGGCGTAATGCAGAACGGGCTTTCTATTATAGGTTGGGAAGCTCAAATTTGTGACCGGAAAGTGGGGTCCATTGAGGTGTGGGATGAGAAATCCAACTCATCTACCAGTTTTGTAGATTCATATTGGGTCAAGAACTTGAAAATGGAAATGATCAGGATCTGTAGTGGGCCATATAGCTAGCAACAACGGTGGAGGTAACTTTTGCTGGTAAAGTTTCTTTTGAGTCTGAATCTGATGGACGATTCGAATCAGTGAGGCGGGTCCCATTTGCAAGACGGCATGCAAGATTGGGTCGAGTCATGCAGATGGTTGGTGCGGTGAAGAAGGATGGAGAGGAGAGAGAAAATTGGGCAGTTGGGTTTCAAGGTGAATTTCTTTTCTTCCTTTTTTTTAAAAAAACAAAAAAAATGATGGTGGGGCCCACAGAGATGTTGTGACAAATCTAATCTGGCCATTAGTCTTGTTCATCCATATTAGGGCATGTGCAAAAAAAATTAGGTATATCCAAAACTCAGGTAGACCACACTATGGAAAACAATGGGGTATGGGATACTTACCATTAAAAAATCAGAATATTACACATAGTGACCGCGAGCAACCCAGTTTACAATCCGTCATTCGTATGAGTCACTTGGGAGTGACGAACCTAGACGGATCGAGGATCATAGGCACGAGGCCACTATGGCCGCCATGGGCCTTGCGAATGTATTTGAGCAATGATTTATGAGGGTGCCCAAGTTTCTCCAACATTATTAGATGAACGGACATAATTAAACACTTAGCTAACATGATCATGATTGCATTGCATTAGTTAGGCTGGCGACTCGGCAGTCGAGGTCGCATTGAGGGAGTGTTGGTCATATGCGAACATATAGATGATGTCGCCTGAGGGAGTGTTGGATGGTAAGGGCATGCATCATATCATAATACCATGCATGTGCATTAACAAGAGTATCTAGGAATCTTATATTTAGTTGCTTTTCATTATTTGTGCCCGTGGATTTGATAACTTGTGTAACTTGATGCTAATGGAACCACTGAGTTGATCACTCACTCCCACTCTAGGATGATATTTTAAAATACCAACTAGACCTTATCTTAGATGCAGGTATCACGGAGTCTGACGAGCTAGATGGGGCGACCATAGACGAGGAGGAGCTCTCCTAATTTCAATTGTTGGGTGAGTTGTTGAGGGTCAAATATTGCATATTAAACCCCGGTTATCACATGGTTTTATGAACATGATAATGCTTAACGTCCTATTTTAATCATGTTTTGGTTGTAAGGTGAATTTAGGAGCTTGGACTTAAAAGAGTGCTAAAAGCCTAGATTTGATGTTCAAGAATCACCAAAGCAAGGGACAGATCTTAGAGGACCAAGATTGAAGAATTTACACGCCAAAGATCCGAGAAAATCAAACAATTGAAGTCCAAGAAGCCTGAAAGTCATCCTAAATGCAAGATCACAGGGTTCCCATCGTCCGTTTGGCTCGAAAATTTATATATGATATGAAGACCCTAAATTAACTGTACACATTGAATTTCAGCCATTGGATCCTTGTGGAAGTGGCCCAACGGACAGATCAGCCAATAAAACATTGATCTGGAGCCCACCTGATATCTGGATATACTTCAACTTTGGTCTCAACCCCTTAAATGGGATAACAAAATGGATGGACAGAGCGAATTTCCCACAAGCATCATAGTGGACCCCATGGGCGGGGGGGGGGGGGGGGGTGCGAGTGCACAAGCGATGCACTCCCACACCGCACCAAACTCAAGAGACGAGTCAGCGGACGCTGACCTAACTCCTCTCACTTAAAACACCCAGCGAGGGACACTGCTTCACCGGCTGGTTTCAGCGGGCCCCACACCCATCGTCCCAACGGACTATCTGGACCGTCCATCTGTTCCAGAGGGTGTCCAAGACCCTTTATATGCTTTCTTTTTAGTCCCATGCAAGCGATCGTGCAAATATCTCATCCAAACGCAAGATGGATGGCGGGAACAAAGAAACAGTGGTCTGCACCAAATCCGAGTAAAAATGTCCATCTCCAACTAGTTTTTCGAGGAGAATCCAATGGACGGGGTGGATCTTTTCGAAAACATCACTGTGGGTCCCACTGAACACATCAATGCAATGATTTTCG
This sequence comes from Magnolia sinica, assembly GCF_029962835.1. Classification (NCBI taxonomy): domain Eukaryota; kingdom Viridiplantae; phylum Streptophyta; class Magnoliopsida; order Magnoliales; family Magnoliaceae; genus Magnolia; species Magnolia sinica. The sequence continues at coordinate 13,103,085 of NC_080583.1, read as the reverse complement.
CATGCAATATGCAGTCTGCATGCTGCCGGATGATCCGGGCCGTTTTGCGATCTTGGCTAGGATCAGACTGACGATCTTAGCTAAAAAAATCCTTCCCCTCGTGCAACCGACCACCACCAAGAAGCTCGAATGGATCAGATGGCCGGAACGGATTGACTATTGTACCGAACGCGAGTCAAGCGCAATGCATGCGGTTGTTGCTGCGTAAAGGAAGCTTCTCCACCGACTGTGCGTGAAACCCACCGACCTTCTCTACGCATTCCACTGCCCTACCATGCTGGCTATAAAAGAGAGAGGGATCTGGATGTGAGAGGACATCCAGTGCAGCTATGGAGGAAATCCAGATATCCATGGAGATGAATCTTTGAACAGGAAGCAGGAAATAAAGAAGTGGCCAGTGGCAGCGGAGTTTTCTTCTTTCATCTCCTTTGTTTTTTTTTTCTTTCTTTTTCTTTAAGAGATCTAGCTTAATCATGTCTGTGATGAGCTACACTATATACCGAGATTATTACTACATCGCGACCCTACACGTGTGGTAGCTTTCGCAGAGGCGATTTCCGACGATCATAGTGCACCACCTCCACTACAGTCCGGTGAGCTCCGCATTCCATAACACCCCTCCCTTTCTTACTTCTTTCTTTTATTTTGATCATTTTCGGCATTTTTGGGCCTGTTGCCATGTTGGAAGAACCAAGTTCTTGGGAGGGGGCCTCCGGCGCTGACAGTGGGATGAGTGAACTCTGTCCAATGTCTAATATGCCATCCCGCTGATGGTGATGAGTGATGTTGACTTTTGAATGTCGTAGACATCATGGCCATTATAGTTTTTCCCGGCAGAGGGCCGCCGGAGGCCATGGAAGACCAATTCGACGAGGTAGGATTGGTCAGATCTTCAGATGATGGAGACGGGGAAGTGGACAAAGGCCCTATGGAATCAATCCTCAGGGAAGCTGACCTAGCGAGGTTCAGGATGGGGTACTATATACCCAATTCTATGATTCTCCGAGCTCCCTCACCAGACGAACTTTTGAACAATCCTCCCGAGGGAGAGGTAGCTATCTACCAGGTCACTCTCCGATACGGCCTAAGACTTCCCCTCCAAAGAATTGTGAGACAGGTGCTTGCACACCTGAAGATGGCTCCAGGGCAACTGATTCCAAATGCATGGAGGGCATTGGTCGGCTGCTATGTCCTCTAGTCTGAGCTTGACTAGCCCAAACTCACTGTAAAGGAGTTTCTTAACTTGTTCCAAGTGAAAATCAATCCTCTCCACGACGGTTGGTACTATTTTTGTTCTCGGAGGGGGACTGGAAGGGTATGGTAGTAGACTTCCCGAACTCGAACAAAAATTGGAAGAATCGATGGTTTTGGGCTTTGGGGAGTTTGGAAGTATCAGGACCGATCCCGAGACGTGCTTGGGTCCCCACTGCTTTCACTATATCAGGTCGGTGTTGCCTAGACTTAGCTCACAAGGTTATTCGATAGGGGTATTATTGACCAACCATCTAGGCAGACTCTCGATAGTATACCTGGAAATGGGACAAATACCAACACTTCTTGCCTATACCTTGGTAGCCGCCTGAAGAATTGACTTCTATGACCAGGTCATGACCATTCACCCAATGAGGAATTGACATTATCGGGCCCCTGTCGACCGACAAAGGGCAGACAAAATTCGTTGTGGTCACGGTTGATTATTTTCTTAAATGAGCCGAGGCCGAGCCTCTGGTGAAGATTGCCAAGTAAAAGATTACAGATTTCATCTGGAAGAACATCATTTGTAGATATGGGATTCCCCACACAATCGTCTATGATAATGGGAAGCAATTTGACAATAAACAGTTCTGAGGTATGTGCGAGAACCTCGGGATTCAGAATGTTTATTCGTCGCCACGTCATCCACAGGCTAACGAACAGGTCGAGGCGGTCAACAAGATCATTAAAAATTATCTCCGAGCCAAGCACAAGAAAGCCAAAGGATTATGGGCCGAAGAGCTCCCCCACGTTCTCTGAGCATACTGAACTACCGTCCGAACGGCTACAAGGGATACTCCCTTCTCCTTAGCTTTTAGTGCTAAAGCTGTCACGCCAGTCAAAATTGGACTTCCGACTGTCCGGACTAGCTCCTACAACAAACAACAGAATGCCGAGCTAATGGCATTAGATCTCGATCTTATCAAGGAAAGAAGAGAAAAAGCACGAATCAGGACCGCGATTCGGCAACAGCAGGTCACCCGTTTCTACAAATCCAAGGTAAAGTTGAGAAGGTTCTGAGTTGGGGACTTGGTTCTCCGTAGGACCTTCGAAAACACTGAGGAATCTGGCTCGAGAACATTAGGCCCAAACTGGAAAGGACCTTATGTGGTAACAAGCATGAGCCGACCTGGGTCATATCGACTCGAAGACCTGAAATGCCAGCTATTACTAGACCCATGGAATGCTGAACATCTCAAAATTTACTATTGCTAGGGGGTCGACCTACCTCGAATGAGGAATCTACCATGTACAGCCTCGTTCAAGCTATAACAATAAAATTCTGAAGTTTGTTTTCTGTTTCCATATCCACGAATGGTTATCTACCGAGTCTCCACTAGGGGCTTTTCATGGTATTTGGGAGGAACAACCCTTATTAACGAGTCAACCCTCCAAGAGGAGGCTAGGTCATACACTACTGTCATTCACATGCTCGACCTACATAAAACTATTAAGGGCTCTCCTTAATACAAGGAAGAAAAAGCCCTAACTAACTAATCGACTCTTGAAAGAAGGAGTAGACGACCTTCGATGACTATCACGACTAAGGCATCAATAGAACGACATTCCTTTCAAAATCAGCCTTTCTACTTAGAAAATTTTGCATGCAAATGTTGTGCAAAAAATAAAAATAAAAATTGGATTATATTAACAAAGCTCTGACGAGCGCATTACATCAGGTCCAAAATACAAATAGAAAAGGGGATGAAAATAATTAGCATTTAAGCCTCGGGGGGTTGCTCGGCAGACACTTCCTCAGCAGGGGCCTTGGAGTCAGAGCCGGCTTCCTCGAAGGCTGAGAGGTCCAGCTTGAGATGAGTTCCCTTGACATCCTTGAGGCACTTCTCCTACCCGGTGCTGTATAAAGTGTCCCTATCGTCCAAGTACTCCTCAGAAGATTTGAACTCCTCAACAACAGCCGCCCAAGCCGAGGAAATAGCCGCTTCGGACTCCTTAAGCCTCACCTCCATGGTGCGCTGCAGCCCCGCATTGTCGACCTTTCATCGTGCAGCTCTTTCGGAAGTGTTGGCGAGCAGTTTCTTTGTCACCTCCAGCTCAGCCGTTGACTCCCTTGCCCGGGTCTCCATAGTAGAGAGAAGTTGTTCAGCCATGCATGAGATTGCTTGACTTTAAGGCAGAATCGCTCGATCTTGAGGCAGAATCGCTCAGCTTCCACTCCTTTTCGTAGCAACTCTGCTTCTCCCTCTGCTTCCTCCCGCAAACACAGAAATTCGCGGTGTACACTCAGCAGACATGTGGCAAACTACCAACAAAGGAATAAGAATGTTAGGACAAGCCGAAAGAGAAACAACATCTTGAAGACTAACTTACCCTGAAGAAGGTATTTGTCATTGACCCGAGGATCGCATCTGGCGACGAGTCCATGATGCGGGTAAACTTGGCATTAGGCATATGCTGTTCCACCAAATATAGAAGGCCCTCCAAAGCCTTTGTACCGACTTAAGAGAGCGTTGGCCCTCTCCGCGGTTGTCTCCAAGTAGTTCTCTCGCCTGAGGCGCGGCAGGTTCATCATAGGGCCCACCAGTTTCCTCAGCCTCCATAGGATGAGCCTCCACGGGTGAGGTCGTCCCTGCCACCACTTCAGGAGCGAAGAAGATAGGCTCTGAGATCGTTTGTAAATGTTATTGTGTAAATCTAGCACCCGAAGAGTTGTCAAATTTTGTTGTGCCAAACCATTTAGAATTTGTATCATGCTTTGAGTTGAAGTGATCAGGTTTTGCATTTTAAAGTTGTATGTTTCTTCATCGAACTTGCCTACATCTTCAAGTAGAAGAGAAGATTATTGAAGATCATGGTTTCGATCTTGAGAACTCAAGCATAACTCAAGTTCAAGTTCAAGAGATCGAACTCAAGCTTCACGTATCACAAGTAATCAAGATTCTGAAGCAATTGATGTTTCAATTGATCCAACTTACAAATAGGTATGTATGACCCTAGATTGACCATAGGTTGTGTCATATTCATTGCATATTGAATGTGGGTCATTTCATAAGTTTATAGGTCTTTTTTCTTGACTAGTCTTAGACCTTGTTCAACTAGTCCAAGTACTGGCTCGACCAGTCTAAGAGTTTTCTCGACCAGTCCAAGATTTGTTGCTATTTTTCAAAATTTTCTATTGGATCAGTCCAAGAGACTGCTCAACCAGTCGAGCAGGCTCGACTCAAAATCCAGCAAGCTTTTCTGGTCCCACTCGACCAGTCGAGCAGGCTACTTGACCAGTCGAGCAAGCCACTTGACTAGTCGAGTAACGATCTCATCTTATCATGCTAGAAAATTTAAAATTTTATTAGTCCTTCGACCAGTCGAACTGACGCTTAAACTATTCGAGTGAACAGTATTTTCATCTATAAATAGAGCATGGATTTCAGAGTTTATTCATTCATTGAAAGCTAAATCAAGAAACCACTTTGAGAGATAAGTTTGTGAATTTATTAAGATATATTGTGCTCATTTTAGATTCTCTTTAATTAGCTTTTGTAATTTAATTTTGTGATCTTTATTCCAATCTTACATTAAGAAGGGATTTGTGATTTCCCTTTTCTTGAGATCAAAATCAAATCAAGCTAGCCCAAGTTGATTCAATTAAAAATTATTTAGAACTAGAACCTTTTCATCTGTGAGACTAGACATTGAACATCTTTGTCTAGATCGGATTGGTTCTACCGGGCTTCTTCAAAGGAGAATTTTCAGATAAGTATCATTTACAATTTTGTATATTCTTTTTGATTTTTGAGGTTGTGCCAGAAAAATCTCTTTTTAGTTTTGTCTGAGATAATCCAGAAAATCTCAGAGTGTGGGGTTTTTGTAATTGTATAAGCCCAATCAAAGACACCATTGTGAAGGTTTTAAGGTGAACCTTGGAAAACCTTTTTCATAGTGAACGCTAATGTCCCAAGAGAGTGGATATTAGGAGTGGAGTAGTTGTGTGACTGTTTTCTAACAGTTGGTGTACACATAAACGAATCACTATAATTCCTGGAGTTGTGGTGGATGATTGAATGTGCTTATGTATGTGAATGTTGTAATTTATTTTAAGCATTTGTGGTGAATGGTGTAATTTACTTTATGCACTTGTGGGAATGTTGTAATAACTTCGTTTATTTTATTTGTTATTTCCTTTGCCTCTTTATTGGGTTTTTGATACTTACAAACGTTCTAGTTAGGGCTGTACACGAGTTAAGCTAGCTCGAAAAGCTCTCTCGACTCGGCTCGACTCAGCTCGGATTGACTCGACTTGAAAGGCTGACTCAAGGTGAGTCAAGCTTATTCACTAAAGCTTGAGTTGAGTTCAAGCCAAGTTTGACTATGGTGTATTTCAACTCGACTCGACTCGACTCGAAGCTCGAGCTCAACTCAGCTTAAGTAATATATTTTAATAATATATATTATATATATTATATTAATATTAAATATATATAATATATATATTTAAGTTTTTAAAAAAGTTAAAACTTAAAATTTTTTATTAAAAAACCCTACCCGGCCCTACCCGTCCTCATTCCCTCTTTTTCTTTCCCTTACCCTATTGAGGTAAACTCGACTCGACTCGACTCGAACCACTAGCTCGACTCAAACTCGACTTAAAAGCTTTGGCAGATAAGTCAAGCTTCAGTGTTGAGCTCGAGGGCGAGCTCGAACTCGAGTATAGCATGGACGGGTCAAGCTGAGCTTGGCCCACCTCGACTCGACTTGGCTAGATGTACAACCCTAGTTCTAGTAAGGTTGTCCTGCCATAAGCCTTTGGTTTTTGGTGTTAGGTTGTCCTTAGAACTAAGTTTGTATCAACCTCTCAAGACTAGTACATTTGAGGTTGCTATTTACTTGTGTTTCTTTATTATTTGATTGTGCTATCTCTCTTTCAATTCCACATTTAATTTTTAATTTGGCATAGTCCTATTCACCCCCCCTCTAGGACGTATAGCTCGGCCTTTTCACCATTGCCTCGTCTGCGACCTCCACGATCACAGGGGCTAAAGGGTCGACCTTCCCTTTGCTCTTGGAGGTTGTCTTCTTCTTCTTCTTTGAAACTAACTCCCTAGGAAGTGGAGCCCAACACTTCAATCTTGGCCGAGCTTCAGGCATATCTACATCGACAAGAACAAGAAGGGAGTCAGCAACAAATTCATGAATTCTTTAAGTCCTAAGGACATCCAAAATTTATACTCGTTAGCTCGGAGTCGAGACCCGACTTAAGCAGAAGCTCAGGTTGGAGAAGCTTTCTCCAAGTTCTCTCCTCGGCCTTTACCGACCTTGCTCCTGTAATTCGAGTAGGAGCTTCATCCCCAAGCACAAAAGGATACTTGGGAATGACTGCAAAAAAGAAGGCACATGCGAACAAGTTAGAACACTGAAGATGACCAAGTTAAAAACAAAAGACCAAGTCCGGACAATACCGACTCGGATTAGAGAAGACAGTTGGGACTGAAGCACCGTGCAGGGTCACTCCTGGCACTTTCCAACTTCCCGAGAAGAACCACTTGTTCTTCTAGTTCTTGTTGAAGGTCAGGATGTCCGTGATCAAGGCCTTAATGGTTTCCCTCCAAGTGGAAAAGTACCACCAGTCCTCATGGAGAGGGTTGGACTTCACTTGGTATAAATGGAGGAACTTGCTCACTGTGAGGTTGGGCTAGCCAAGCTCGGACCAAAGGACTTAACATCTGACTAATGCTCTCCATGCATTGGGAATCAGCTGCCTTGGAGCCAACCCCAAATGTGCGAGCACCCGCCTTACTATTTTTTGCAGAGGGAGTCTCAGGCTGCATTAGAGGGCAACTTAGAAGATGGTCACTGCTCCCTCAGGAGGATTGTTTGGAAGCTCACCTGGTGAGGGAGCTCGGAGTACCACATAGTTGGATATGTGGTATCCTGACCTGATCCTCACTAGGTCGTCCTCCCTGAGGATGGATTCCTCAGGTCCCTTCTCCACGCCCTCATCTACCTCATTAGAGGATTCGACCAACCCTTCCTCTTCGAGCAAGTCTCCCTATGTCCCAGCTGACCGTTTCACCGGGGTCCTCTCTAGCACCCGCGATTCTTGCGATGCTCGGAATTCGACTTCACTCATCATCATCAACATGGACGGCGGGTTTGACATGGGGCGAAGATCACTCCCCCCGCTATCAGTGCTGGAGGCCCCCTCCTGAGAACTCGGTGCTTCCGACATGGTAGATGCTTAAAAAAGTCGAAAACTGTTGAATGGGAAAGAAGAAGAAAATGGAGCGGGTGAGATAAGAAGCGGAGCTCACCGGAGGAGTAATGCTGTTGGTAGTTTAGAGCAAAATGGTCATCAAAAATTGCTTTTGCCAAGGTCAAAGTGAGCCGGGAGCAAAGGAAGGAGTGCAAAGGAACTCAATTCGGAGATTAGGGTTTCCCTTTTACAAGGAGGCCACGTGTATGTGCATTTAATGCCCTCATTAATGCGCGGCCATACAAACGCCCCCTCGACTACCCCATTTCGACATGTGGCACACCCCACTCGCCGCATGCGTCCACTACCGAGGACGGGCCGCGTGTCACCTTCCCATTGGTTGGGCACTGAAAAGGAGGCCTAATAGGACACGCTGCCTCGTACAACGGCACGCCACCTCGACAAGTATTGTATCATGATTACTGATGTGCCTAGATCCTTGCGCTTACCGCCTTATTTAGCATTAGCGACGGGATGATCCGACCTGACTGCGTCTGACCTACTTCCCAAGCCTATTTCACCGATTTGAAAGTAATGGGGGGCTTACTGTTATGGGAAAAAATGGATCGACCTAGATAGGAAGATCGGGTCGAGATTTGGCATAGCCCAATGCATAACAGAGGACAAGGAATCCTACAGCCGAGTTAAGGAGAAAGCTCGGTTCAACATAGGTCGGCACGACCAAGGCTATCAGGACTCATGAAGAAGTTGGAGGCTACAAAATTAGACATCACAAAGACCTTCTGTAAAGATGTTCTTCCTTATTGAAAGGATAGGTTGGTAGCCGGTGAGAAGCTCATCCGACCTTATCTGCGTTCGTAGTTCGACCTTATCTAAGGGAGCGATCTGAAGTCTTCTCCGAAGATCATGGAAGTTAATCCGCGATAAGCTCAGGATCTTGAGATCTCTGCTAAGGATCTCAGGAGACTCCCCATATGTTATGAATCCTAATCCATCCACAGCACATACCTATTAAACCGGGCGGATCCCTCTACGTCGCTATTCCTCCTTAACTATAAATAGGGGGATCTCCAATGGTGAAAGGTACACGCTCACTTACAGTCTCTACTTTAAGACCATTTTTACAAGACCCAAATTCCTGACTTTGGCATCGGAGGATCCCCTGTGCTAGCCAGGGTCTTCCTTGTTTTGCTCTTTGTGCAGGTACTTCAGGGTCCAAGAAGGGTTAACCAGAAAATTGCATCAACATTAATGGTTGGACACATATTGTTTGCGACACCCTTTTGCAGAAAGTTCCATATGCTTAGAAGCTAGGTGGGGCCCATTATAATATTTATGATAAATCCATCATGTGCATCCATTTTTCTAGCTTATGTTAGGGAGTCCGGATCCTCTGTTACTAGGTAAACAGAGATTTCCTGTTATCCTAATCCTCATTGTTCCACGTCACCACTCACTTAAAAAATAAAAAATAATAAAAGAAAGCTCCAGACACCAAACCATTATAAAAAAAATAAAAATAAAGGAAAAAAAAACAGAAAAAGAAAACAGGAAGGGAGGGAAAAGAAAAAGAAGAGAAGGGAGAATCTCATCTCCTCTCTCTCTTCTATTGGGCCGTTTTCCTTCCTTCAGAAGATTTACGAGGTTAGTATTTGAATTTTCATATATTTTAGTTAGATTTTCCTTTAAATTTAGACTCCACATTCTTTAAAAAGATTCACTGCTTTGATTCTTCTCTATCATTTCACCGCCTTTCGACAAAATCAATACAGTTACCCTGTAGTTTTTTCCAACCAATGATGGATGGAGTATCAACAAAATTTTGACAGGGAGATAATCTTAACTGTCTGATTTTTTTTTCCATTTTCTACCGGACCACTCACTTTTTTATTCTTAACCATCCATTTGGTAGACTTTGATTGGATGGTTAGGACTGCCTTAATTAGTGTAGTTTTAGAGATTAGATATGGTTCAGTTAAAAAGGAACCAACAATTTGAATAGTCTGGATTGCTGTACCGGTACCACCATGTGATGGACAGGGAACCAGATTGGGTGGTGAAGCCAACAATAACGGGACGGCTTCGGTGGATCAACCAAGGTGGGTGGGACCCTTACTATGGGGCTCACAATGATATATGTGCCTTAAATCCACACTGTCCAACCATTTTGACAGCTCATTTTAGAGAATTATCCCAACAATTAAGCTGATCCAAATATTCAGTGGACCACACCATATAAACAGTTTTGATTAAATCCCAACCATTGAAACTTCATCGATTCCACCGGATTGTTTATTTGACTTCCAACCTGTTTATAAGGTCACAGAGACCTTCATCCATGCAAATATCATCTAGATCCAAAGCTTTCATGGCCCACAGGAAATTTTTAGCGGTCAATTACCATTGTTTCGTGTACTATGATCCATCTAAGATTTGGATTTTCTTCATTTTCGGATTATGCCCAAAAATGAGCATTTAATACAAATGGATGACATGGATGTAGTCAAATATATCACTGTGGGCCGTACAATCAGGGATCCCACCCACCTCGGTGGATCCAGGGATTCACGGAAGCTGCACCCTTTTGCCGGTTCATTTTACGCGTGAGCCCGTAATTGAAGCGAGTCTGGATCCTCTATTATCTAGTAAACAGGGATTTCCTGATTGCCTAATCCTCGTTGCTTAAGGGCGAGTTATTTTGGTAGACGGGCCCCAAATGATTCATGGCAAACCTCTTCGGGAAGATTTTTACAAGGTTGTGTTGAATTGCCCCAGCCAGACGGATATCATTCGACTTTAGGCGAAGTTGGAATTGGCTCATTTGTTGCATGGCTTTGAGTCATGGAGTTTTTAAAACTATAACTCAACACCATGAAGACTGTAACCATAACTCTCCATCAATAATTCAAAATCAAACCCTTCTTTATTTTTTATTCTTTACATGTCTTGGGACGTACTTAACAAACATAACAAATGGTGTAAAGCACCTTATCTTTGGTGGGCCACAAAAAGTCCCTCTCATGCCCATCTATTTTATACATTCATTCATGGAATTGATATCTCCACCCACCTTAATTGATTTGATTGTGCTCACTTGTCACTTTGTGATCTGAAATATTACATTTCCATTCTCAAAGAATAGAAAATGGGCATACAAGAATATTAAGCAAGGTAAATTGAAATATTTCGAAACTGATGCATTATAAGTTACCTTCCAACCACTGATAAGTTCCAACTAGCATTGTGTCTCAAAACCCAACCTGTCCCCATATGAAAGGAAAATTGCATATCTTTAGCAAGAATTGTTTAAAGAGTTGTCGCATGTCAATTTCTGTTTCTATTGGATTTGGATGCTACCTTGTTTCTTTTAATTTTTATTTTTTCTTATGCTAGAATATGGGCTTCAGTATGTTATGTTACATGAGTGCTTCAACTGGACCCTGGTACCTGCATCAAGGTACAGGTATGAGTGGTATGGCTCTTTTGGGTCCTCCCAAAGGTTCATATTCTCTTGTTGCTAGTTAAAATACATCACAGAGCTTTCTTATATTTTCAGCAAGATCCCTTTGTCGGGGGAGTCTGGATCCTCTGTTACTAGGTAAACAGGGATTCCTGATTGCCCAATCCTGATTGGTCCACGTCGCCACTCACTTTTTAAAAAAAAAAAAAAAAAAAACTAAAAGAAAACTACGGACTCCAAGTCATTATAAAAAAAAAAACAAAGGAAAAAAAAAACCAGAAAAAGAAAACGGGAAGGGAGGGAAAAGACAAAGAAGAAAAAGGGGAGAGTCATCTCCTCTCTCTCTCTCTCTCTCTCTCTCTCTCTCTCTCTCTCTTCTGTTGGGTCGTTTTCCTTTCTAGCGAAAAGGCGAGAGTTGTAAAAATTGCAGAAGATTTACGAGGTTGGTAGTTGAATTTTCATATATTTTAGTTGGTTTTTCCTTTAACTTTGGACTCTACATTCTTTAAAAAGATTCACTGTTTTAGAGAAAAGCGACGGCTGCTTCCGTTGGCAAGTTGTTGGATTCTTCTCTGTCATTTCGCCACCCTACCATAAAGATCACATTGCACAAAAATCAGGCTCTGAGTTAAACCGTAGATTGTTCATTGATTCCATCAATGTGGCCCATCTTATTAGAGGGCCAGCCAGATTTTTGTGTAAGCTGATTTTCATGCTGCGGCCTACCGTTTTTAACGTTACGGATTTCCTACGACCAGGAAAAAGCAATGTCCTTTCGGCTGTAGCTCATCAATTACTCTATATGATGGTCCAACGGCCAAGGATTTGCATACTATTGCTAAGGCTTTTTGTGTAAATAAGGCCCACTGATTGAAATCCCTACCGTTGGACTGATGGGTCTCGCCATGGATGGTGGATCCCCCAAGTCTCCCTGATGGAATATATCTGAATCCTTCTTTAATTTGTGGCATAAATGGTTGGGAATAAAGCAAATAGATTGTCCACATTTGATACAAGTATAATAATTATTTTATTTTATTTTAGTCCGGATCCTCTATTATTTGGTAAATAGGGATTCCCTGATTGCCTAATCCTCTTGCTTTTGGATGTTTTTGCCCATAAATCATTTTACAGACTGTAAATGATTTGTAGCATTTACAGGCAAAAAGTTTGGATTTCATTTACAGGCTTGATTGGTTCTCCATTTACAGGACTTAAATTTTTTTTTTTTTTCAGGCTATCCAAATGCACACAATCATTTACCTATAAATCATTTACTGCTTAAATCTTGTGCCTGTAAATTATTTGCAACTTAAACCATGCCATAAAGGAAGGATGTCTCCTCTTAAAATGTTCACAAGCCCACTTTGATGATCATTCTAGGACATTCATTAGGCCATTCAAAGCTCTAGTGGACCACAGATTATATAGGATTTGGGGATGATTTTTATCGATTGCTCTTAATGGTGACCCCGTAGATTTATTTAAAGAGTTTTTAGATTTATTTGAAGTGTTTTATGTTAGATGACAGATTATATATATATATATATATATATATATATATATATATATATATATATATATATTATGGTTCAACAGTTATTCAATGAAAAAGGAGAAGGTTGCATTCAGGAACCCAGATGAGTTTTACTTTAAGATGATCAAAACAAGAACTGTAGATGGAATCCATAGAACCGAGCAATATATATATATATATATATATATATATATATATTGGGAATTGTTATCGGCACCCGTTTTCACAGAAAGTAACCCATCCTCCCAATTTTGGTTCTAGTTCAAAGTTGTATGATCGTGTAACCAAAAGTGGAATAGATGGTGTATTTATCAGTTAAAGTGGCCGTAAACAATGGGTCCATCTCCCTCCTTTGATCATACTAACTGATGATCTTTTTTTAAGAGTGAAGCTAACAAAAACACTTAAGAGGAACTCATGCTGATGAAGACACAAGATATAGGATACGTCCTTCAGAAAGTTCAGAGTGAGAAGAAGGTAGATGAATGTTGTCATGTAGGGATTTGAATGCAGTTCAGTACATGTTTTATCTCGTTTTTGGTTAGTTCAGTTGACAAAGCTTCGTTGTTTGCTGCAGAAAATTAAAAGGCTAAGTTCCATGCTACATTCTCTTGATAATCAGCTACTAAACAGGCATGTTTATTATGCTGAAGATAGGTATGACCTTTCCAACAATTAGTATGCAACCTTGAGAAATAATATTTAGTTCCATGCGTATATCACTACCCAAAGCATCTATATTGTTCCTTTTAGAGCGTTTTCTTTTCTAATGAAGTAATGGTAAGCAACAGGGCATACAATTTTTGGGATGTATTTGTGAAACTTGAAGCTATTGTATTAATACTTGCAATATGTTGAAGATCAATCATTTAATACCATTGCATGCAGGGCACAATTGTATGCTACATGGTTCCTCTACTTCGTATTGTTGTTCAAGGCTTGGTCTGAAAATCAAGAGGAGCTGAAAGCTTTTCTGTATTTGAGACAACCCAATGGGGTTGAATATATAGAGATTATAACCATCTATATAAGGAAAACAATAAACTTAGAATCCTTTACCTATGGAAATAAACTATAGAAGGTATACTAGGTATACAAGGTATGTTAGTTGTCTAACATCCCCCCTCAAATTAATGCTGGTCATCGACAAGTAATAGTTTGCCAACTAGAAAAGAGTGACGTGTAGAAGTGAGGGACCTGGTGAGACTGTCGGCAATTTGATCATGGGATGCAACATGTGGAAAAAAAATGATCCCAGACTGAAATTTCTCATGGATAAAGTGACAGTCAACTTCAATATACTTCGTCCGTTTATGAAAAATCGGGTTAGAGGCAATCTGAATGACACTAAGATTATTGACATGGAGTGGAGTAGGTCGTCAACATAGACCAGAACAATAACAATTTCGTGAACAGTGGAGTGCAAAAATAAGGATGGGTCATGACCACTTTGAGTAAAGCCAGCACCTGTAACAACATCGTGAAAGTGTGGAACCATACTCGAGGTGCCTGTTTGAGGCCGTACAGGGCTTTCTTTAGGTGGCATACCCTATTGTTAGGGATTAAAGAGCCAAGAGGAGGTTTCTAATATACGGTTTCTTGGAGGTCTCCATGAAGAAAGACATTTTTCACATCCATCTGAGCAAGTGACCATGAGTGAACAGAAGATATAGCCAGAAGAGTACGAACAATTTTCATCTTGGCCACAGGAGCGAAAGTCTCATCACAATCAATTCCGTATTCCTATTTTTATCCCTGAGCGACAAGTCGAGCCTTGTATCGATCCAATGATCCATCAAACTTGAGCTTGACAGAATAAATCCATTTGCTACCAATTAGCTGTTGGTTAGCAGGTTGAGTGACAATGTCCCACGTATGATTATCATTCAATGTCGCAAGTTCTTCTGTCATAGCCTTCTTCCAACAATCATGAGTGGCTGCTTGAGAGTATGAAGTAGGAATAGAAACAGTATCCAGAGTAGCATTCATGGCAGACATAGAGCATATCAAGCGATCAGGCGCTCGATGTTCACGAGTGGAACGACGTATCGAGGTGGGTTCAGGATCTACAACAGGTATAGTAGGTTCGGGTTGAGTAATAGGTATTGGATCTGTAAATGTCGACGTGAGTAAACCTGCAACAGACGAAGGAGAGTACTTGAGACAAACGAAATTTCTAGAAAGACGGTTAGACCAGGAGAGTTTTGAGTGTGCGGAGGAGGAAGAGATGAATGAAAGCAATGTGTTCAAGAAAAATAACATGTTGTGAAACCTGAACATGACGAGAAACCGGATCATAACATCGAAAACCCTTCTGAGTTTCCCCAAATCCCAAGTACATACATTTGACTGATTTTTGAGATAGTTTGTTACGTTCACGTGAAGCCAGGTGAACATAATAGAAACAACCAAAAACATGAAATGTGGGATATGCAGGAAGTAAGCCGGTGAGAACAAAGTAGGGAGATTTACTGTTCAAAACTTTGGTTGGCATCCGGTTAATCAAGTAGACGGAATGTAACATTGCTTCCACCTAGAAAGAATGATGAACACTCATAGCTGTCATCAGGGTCTTGGCAGTTTTAACA
Source organism: Magnolia sinica (assembly GCF_029962835.1). Classification (NCBI taxonomy): domain Eukaryota; kingdom Viridiplantae; phylum Streptophyta; class Magnoliopsida; order Magnoliales; family Magnoliaceae; genus Magnolia; species Magnolia sinica. The sequence goes on along the minus strand of NC_080583.1, from coordinate 13,088,077 downwards.
ATATGATAATTTTTTTTTTCAGCCACCTCATTCTGTTGCGGAGTATTATAATAGGTGGTCTGATGAATAATCCCATGACCTTGAAGAAATATACGAAAATCGGTTGAGAGATATTCCCCTCCTGAGTTAGAGCGGAGAGTTTGAACTAGAACCTGAAATTGAGTCTCCACGATAGAGTGAAATAACTTGAATTTTTCAAAAACTTGTGACTTCAATTGCAGAAAGTAAATCTAAGTGTAACGTGTGAAATCATCAATGAATATAACATAGTATCGTAACCCAGAGAGAGACATAATTGGTGAAGGACCCCAGAAATCCGTATGCACAAGTTCAAACATAGAAGATGATTTTGAAGTGCTTAGAGAAAAGGGAATATACTTACTTTTTGAAAGACAATAGGAAGAATAAGAATAATCCAAATCATTTTTATTAAGAGAGATATTCCCTAACATGCCAGACCAAATTAACTGAAGTAACTGATCGGAATGTGGATGACCCAGGCGAAAGTGCCACAGTTTTCACAATTTATTTGCCGAACAAATATCTGATGAAGATGGAGAAAAGAAACAACGATCCGGAGTGACAGATGAATCAAAGTCTAGCATGTACAGACGACTATGCCACCTACCCATCCCAAGTACCTTCCCCGTTGCCAGATCCTACACAAAATAACAATTTGGAAGAAATATGATTAAGTAGTTATTGGATGTGAGTTGACCAACTGAAATTAAATTGGAGGAGAGGTTAGGGACATGAAACACATCACGAAGGGTGAACTGGCGATGAGCAAAAGGAGAGAAAGTTAATGATCCAACGGACTGAATAGGTAGTCTAGTGCCATCCACAGTAGAAATAGCCTGATTGCCAGTGTAGGGATGAATGTCATGAAGATGGGATACATCATCGGTCATATGATTGGAAACACCCAAATCAAAGAACCATGTAGAAGATGGGGATATACCTGACATACTGACCGCAGAAAGGGCCTGAACGTTTTGCTGGAGCATCGCAGGAGTCAACGGAGATAAAAGACCTTCAACAGAAACAGTAGATGAAGAATCACTAACAGACGGTTTGAAAGAAATAGTGGCAACAGTAGCAGAAAGAGACGACCACGACCACCATGTTCATGGCTGAAAGAAGATACATAGGCACGTGTACGGCAGTCCTAAATACCATGACCAGTCCATTAATAATAAGCGCACCATTCCTTACATTGAGCGACAATATGACCCACCTTGTTGCACCCGTGACAAGTCAAAAGAGAGGAAGCAGAACCATGTTTTGGTGGAGTGGTGGATATAATAAGCACCATATCAGATGAGCCCGAAGTTGAGGAAGGAAGAGAGAGAACTTTTAATTGTTGTTCCTCAGCCAATAAATCATTAATAACCGAATTCAATGAAGGAGTAGGCTTACGGGTCAAGAGAGCAACCTGACAATGCTTAAATTCCGGACGTAGCTTCATAAGGAATTGACGAACTTGCATACTCTCGCACATAGTTTGAAATATTTTAAAGTCATGAGGAAATGTTGGATCCATCATAGCCATCTCTGTCCAAATTGTGATAATTTTGGAGTAAAATGATTGAATACTGTCGTCACCTTGAGTAAGGTTAACGAGATCCTGTTCCAGGTGGTATAACCGAGCTGCATTACTCTGTTGATAAATCATCTGGAGATGTTCTCACATCACCGTAGCAGTGCGATGAGGTATGAGGCCAACAGTAATGGAGCGATCGACCGAATCGAGAATCCAAGTAATAATCCGTCCATTGTTCATTTCCCAATCAGCTAATTTATCGGCCTCTGTGGAAGTGAAGATAGTAACAGATCCATCCAGTAGTCCCCACAAACCATGACCCTTGAGGAAATTCTTAAAATGGATGGCCCATAGAGAATAGTTGGTACCATTAAAACTACAGCGTGGGGCCTCTGTATGTGATTTGTCCATTGATCTGAAGTAATGGAAAGCACAAAAGAAGGTCTTAGATGTACCGCACAGTAGGAGATACCCAAGGGATTGCAGTTTTTGGATTTGGCGGAATAGCAATAGCAACAAGAGCTCTGAATCGAGAAAAGATAGATCAAAATAGAGGGGCGTTGGATGTGGAACAGAGAGTGCTGAATCTGGATCTGGAACAGAGGGGCGCTGGATCTAGATTAGGATCTAGATCGAACCAGAGGAGCGCTGGATCTGGAACAGAGGGGAGCTAGATCTGGATCTGGACGAGCAGAAGAGAAGAAGGGCAGGAGCACTGGATCGGACGAGCAGAGGGGCCGAACGAGAGCAGGTGCACCGGATTGGACGAGTAGAGGGGTCGGTGCGCTGTATCAGACGAGCAGAGGGGCCAGACGAGTTTAGGTGCACCGGATCTAGACGAGCAGAGGGTCAGGAGCACTGGATCTGGACGAGCAAGGGCCGAAAAATGCAAGGGAGCAGAGGGGCAGAGGGGCCGGGCAAGCAGAGGCAGTCGGATCTAACAGGTGGTGCCGATTTTGGATCAGTGAAGCTTTAATACCATGAAAACCAAGAGGAGCTGAAAGCTTTTCTGTATTTGAAACAACCAATGAGGTTAAATATATAGAGATTACAACCATCTATACAAGGAAAACAATAAACTCAAAATCCTCTACCTATGGAAATAAACTATATAAGGTATACTAGTTATACAAGGTATGTAAGCTGTCTAACATGGTCTAGTAGTCTGTGAACTACTGAAATGAATCTGCACTCCTACAAGCTGGGTGCCCTGTGCAAGTGGTTGGAACTGTTTAGGATGTAGGTCCCACCATGAATGTGTCATGGGAAAAGTATGGGCTGCCACAGGTGAACCAAGCCACTTAATTTTTGGGCAACCAAAAGCCTACAGAGGTCAACAGTTTACATTCATGTCTGTTATTTGAATGGTTAGGATAACTTCTATGTGGAAAGTATATGTCCTCTATCAAATCGTACCGTACATGTAACGCCCCGGTTTTCAGGACCCGAGTATATGACCCGTGTCCCAAAAACCCGAGTGTTAACTTTAAAGGATGGTCGAAGTCGAGTGTACATTTTTTTTTCCTTCATCAGAGTATGTAAATGAGCGTAGTATAGACAAATCGACATAAAGGAAAATTTCATTATCATTCAAATTTACAAGAAGCTGCCCATAATGACTTATACAAACTAATGTCTCTAAATTTAACAAGTACAAGATTTACAAGAATTTAATACATGAAGAATGACGGAAAGCATATAAATGTCAACAGCAAGATCACGTAGCTCTTCCAGGTAAATACAACCATGCATCCCTGGCGACCGTACCCTGCTCCTCATCAAGTCTAAACATACATATCACTAAAGCCACCTGTATTACCTGTACGGTTGTATATTTGATGGATGAGTGGCCAACTCAGTGTGAATTCCCCTCAAGATTACACACCACTGCATTAGGTAAGAGATAGTATAAAACATCCAGACAACCAAAACAGAGTAAATGCAGTCTTATTAGGTGCATGGATGCATGAATGCAATCATCGACCCGGGTAAATCATCCGGACGGTCGGAGCCCCAGGAAAAACATCCAGACAGGCAATGGGGTCGTCACCCAAAGATGTGAGTGGTCATCAGCGCAACACGCAGCGTAATCGTATGGGCATGAGTGATCCAAGTCATCATCATAAATCGATCGGCTGGTCATTAGCGCAACTCGCAGCGTAATCGCATGGGCATAATGATCCAAGCCGTCGTAGTATGCTATGCATGCATGATTTGCCAGCCCATTATTAGTCCAATTGCAATCAGCCATTTTAGAATAAGCTCACGGTCACTACGGGGAGCACAGGGCCCAACGTAGGCCGACGGCTCAGGCATAGTATCCCATGACTACCATCCCCGGCCCATGAGGCTACCATCTTGGGATGTTTAATGGAAACCTGTCGACTAGTGGCCAATCATATTACAGTATATGGGGCTTACCATCGCATGGTTGCACGGTATAAAACATCGAAACCATATAGAAAAAATACCAGAACAAAGCCACATAGGGGGATATCAAACAAGCCACATAGGGCAATTATCAAAATAGGCCTCATAGGGCGAGTGTCAAAACCATGCGATAAAAGACCATCCTTGAAAACCATTTGGACACAATAACCCTGGATGGTAGGCCCACATCAATGATCCATTCAGACCACCACTCAATAACCACTAAGTCGAAGGTCCATTTTAATCACAACCAGTCGGGTTACATCCCAAGTATGGGTGTACATTTATAGGTGGGGGTTCCCCACTAATGTCCCAGTTTAAAGTCCATAAGTAATACATAAATAATCCACAAGCATGAACAAATATACAGGATGAACATTAAGCAGGTAATATAGCAATTCAATTTCTACCAGCTAATACATGTGATTATAAGAGAGAGATATCAATTATAATTTTTAATAAAAACTATAACTTAAGCTAATGAGAAGATGGAAAGCTCAAGGGGAAGAATCATCACCTTGTGAGTCGAATTGCCAACGCCAACTAGGGCTGCTAGGAAGCACGTGCACCCTTAGAATCGAATCCTACCATGAATGGTGAAGTTGTACGTAAGATCAATGTTCTACAAAGTGCCCATGGTCTAGATTATTATAACCTAGGGCTTTGATTACTTAGGTTTTTGGGTTTCATCCTAGGGTCTAGTCCTAAGAGTTGTACTATGATGTATGTGTGGTTTAAACACAATGTAATAATATGGTTAATCGAAATTTGATGTTAATGATATGGTTAATATTTGCGCCCCTGGTATCAATAAGTATTATAATGGGAACAAAATAGGGTAGTCTATTATTAAAGATAATCTTCTCAGGTGATGGGTAGCATGCTAATATCATTAGAGTTAGTTCAATAATTATAAAGTATTTATTAACATGGGTGTTATAATTATCATTAGCTAATGTAGCAATAGTAATCTTTGTAATGATATCATTTAGTAAAATCCACTATTCATGATAAATGTTTAAGAATGGTTAATAAAATACTACCACTTAATACTTGTAAATCTGCTTATAATGACTAGTTTTAGTATAACAACCTACTAATGTCCAACCATATATAGTATATTAATAATCCTAATAACATTGGAAATGGTAACAATGTTAATGTAATCATTAGAAAATAATTGATAATATTAGTACTATGATTAATATTAGCTAGGATAAAGATGTTGTAGTTATGTTCCTACATTTAATAGACTTATGGAATATACTGAATTGGTTAGGCCTTACCTTGCTTGGCTACTCACGACCCAACACGACACTAGACCCAGCTGCGTTAAATCTCGACGGTCTCTAGGGTGCGGCTGAAGTGGAATATATGCATCCTGGCATCTCGGATTGTTGAATGGTGCGCAAGCTGATTTAAATGGGAGTGGTTGGTTCCATCAGTTGAAATCAGCGGGGTCATGGTCAGTCAGTTCGGCATCTCCATACGTCGAGAGAGAGTTAGCTCAACTCGAACCCAAACACGATCCGTGAACCGACGACATCCAACTCGGCTCACACAGTGATCGAAACCCGCCTTTCTGTGACGTTGCTGGACACTCCGACCCATGTTTTGATGGCAAGATAGCTTGTCATAAGCCAGACTCGGCCATTTCCGACTTGACTCAGCTGAGTCAGACGCAACCCGACTTCTCCCTCTCTCTCTCTTCTTCCTCTCTTCTCTTTTCTCTTTCTCCTTCCCCTCTTCTTATTCTTTCTTCTCTTTTCCTTCCTTCCGTTTCTTCTTCCTTGCTTCCCTTCGAGGTGGAGTCACAGCTAGCAAACTGCTGGACTCACAGTATTGGCCGACACAAACAGGAACCGTTCTCCTGTCTACCTGCTCCCATCTCTCTCTCTCTCTCTCTCTCTCTCTCTCTCTCTCTCTCTCTCTCCTTCCATCTGATGGGGACCCGAATCTCATATGGCAGCAGGGTTGCTGCCCTGGATCAGTCCTAACTTAGTTCGAAGTCAGCAGCAACCCGTGCACATGGCCAGCGACTCGGTTGGGCCAAGGCACTGTGACGAACTGCACCCACACACCTACTCCTTCCTTCTTCTTCTTTCTTTCATTCACTTCCCTTTCCAAATGGAACGTTCAGCAAGGGACGTCAGGGTCGGCCTGACTCACACTCGGTGCGGCTGAACGACGGGGAAGACGACATGCCAACAATGGCAGATTTCAAACGGAGGGATCTTCTTTGAATCCGGTTCCAGTGGAGGCTCTGGATTGACGGTGGGGAGCTTCTGAAATGGAGAGGTCGAAGCTTTGAGGGGTTTTAGCTGGTGGGTTCAAAGGGATAGGGAAACGACCGGTTTCTATGGTGTTTTGTAGAAGGATCGAAGAAGGGACGCTTTCTCTCCCTTTTTGTAGGGATACCAATGCTGTTAGGTCCGTTGGATGCAAAAGAAGGGCTGGGATCTAATCCTGGTTTCTAGTTTCATGGAAAACAGCCAACGGGTAGGTGGTTTTTGGAGTTGGTTCTCCACCGAAAACCCTAACACGTGAGTGGTGCGTGGGTGGTCAAGACCCGTCCGAAATAGAGGTCTATGATTGGACGAGAAATCCTCACACGGATCGCCCTCCTGGCGAACTGAAATGGAAACGGAAGTTTTCCGTTTTTTGAAGGAATTCACAGCACACAGCTTGTTTGCACCCAGGTTTGTGCCTGCATGTGTGCCTGAAATCGCGTGACCCAGGGGGTGTTTTGGTCAGGCGTGGACCCTCTGTCAGATGGACGGTTTGGATTTCTCAACTGGAATGAGATGGTGGCCCACGTATTAATCCAACATGGGAGGAAAAACACACAATTGAGCCATTTTAAATGGCTGCAGGTGGGAAGTGTTTCCCATTTATGGAAACCGTCGGGTCAGTGACGTTTGACCGAGCCCCTTGGCTCATTGCACGGCTGGTGCTCCTGCACTGTGTACACGTGCAAGGAAATGTGGGGTCCACCAGTGGATTTGATGAATTCCACACCGTCCATTTGGTTTTACGGGTTTAATTAGGACCTTGGACCAAAGATGGGGCGGACCCAAGGTTTAGGTGGGCCATACTTTTGGGTTTCACAACCTAATGGTGGATTCTCATCAATATAGTAGTCAGATCACTCCGAAATTGAGCGTCGATGGTTAAAAGACCTAAATGGGCCACTTGCAAGCTCACATCATGCATTGCTAACCAATTTTGTTGCTATTGCCTATTGCTTAAAGTCTCATATAAATTTGGTTTTAATATTAATATACTACGTTATACATGTATATAAATAAAATTCATAATATTAACATGCTCCTACATACATGCTATTAATCACATATTTATTAATATGTAATTCTTAATATTACATTATAAATTATACATATGAATGAATTGAAGATTATACGATATCATGTTTTAATTAAAATTATATTTGTATTTAATAATGTTGTGAAATTATTATTCCTTATGTTTATTTAATATAATATTATTTTTATAATATTTTTATATATATTAAATACGTACATATCATTTTAGCATGAAATTTTCAATCTTTACAAAGTACATATACTTCATAGTTTATATATTTAGGTTGCATTATTTATACATTTATATTAAATTAATTTATATGGTAACACTCGAGTATTGTAAAGTACGGGGTGTTACAGTACATCTACATGCCCCAACTAGTGGATTGCAATTCCACCTAAACAGTCAGCAAGGTAGAGAGTATAGAGAGTGTAGTGTGTGAGTTATCTAGGGTTCAATCCCTGGTAATGTTACCTTTATATTAAAAAAAGAAGAATACATTGGTGGAAGATAAGAAAGTAAGTAATTGGTTGAAGAATGTTCCTTTCTTCTCGATGCTTCTTATGAAATCCATGGTGGATTGTCTCCCTCTCCATTGGTGAAGGCTTGGAAAGCTTCCATGCCACCCATCCAAATTTTTCTTTGGGCTGCCATGGCTAAAAGGATCTTAACATTTGATAAGGAAGAGGAAAATGTGTGCTTTTTATGCAAGGGGGACGAAGAGGCTGTCAATCACCTCTCCATTCATTGTAAAGTTGCAAGGTGGATTGGCATGGGTTTTTAACAGATCGTGTATGACTTCATGGGTGTGAGAAAAAGGGCCGTTTTCCACTTGTGGCTCTATTATGTGGGATATGATGCTGCTTGGTAATTTTTTTATTCTTTATTTTATGTCATTTTGGTCATTTCTTTACCGAGCCTTTAGAGAGCAGCATAAAAAACCTTGGTAATTTTATCCAACTAAATTTGTTGTTGCATATCTCGAAACATTCATGTATGCACTGTAGTTTTGTTGTTGCATATTGTTAAATGAAGATGCTTTCTTGATCATTGATTTGTTTTTTCAATGTAGTTATCACTTATGATTGCATTTGGATGTGCCCCAAATTACTAGGTGGACCTTTCCGCAGAACATATCAAATTCCTCTCTAATAGCAAGGACCACAATGCGCAGTTGTTCTTTAATGCATTTATTTCTTTATGATCTTTGTTAGGGGCTTGTTTAAAAGCAATTTAATGATGCATCAACTAAATTTTGCAGGTTTCAAGAACTCTTAGTTTCTCTATAAAATAAGAAGGTAAGTCATTCAGTGGTGATTATCCATGTGATTTCTTGCTTTACTTGTTCTTGGATGCTTGAATATGACTGTAATCTCTTATGGAAGAGCATCACTACTTTATCTTTCATTATATTTGATTCTTGCACTGTTAGTTCATCAATAAGACCTCTTGAAAAGGTAACACTATTCCATTTCCCTTTTAAGAGGTAATCTGTTTACAAGTAAAAAGATTGTGCATTTGGCTAGCTTGTAAAGTGTTTACAATGGATAAAGAATTTCATACAGTTGGGAATAACTTGGATGATCTGCTTCATGAAAGTTGTTGTGCATGTTTCTTTTATTGTTGAATTCAGAATTTTTAGATGAGTTGATCTATCAGGGCATGCACTGGCAATGGTAAGCCATTAATAATAATATTATTATTATTTAAAGAAAATAGCTACGGCTAATAGCCGTAACCTTATATCTAAACACCGTAGACATAGATATTTAGCTATGGTTTTTATCCGTAGCCTTTGTCCCTTTTTTTGGTAGTGATTACTTTTGCTTTATCACTTAAGATTATTATTATTATTATTTTAACTTTTTGCTTTTTTTTTGTTATTTATTTTGAGGGTTTTAAATGAATGAAGATTGAAAACTGAAAATAGAAAAATAAACTATAATCTTCGCCAAAATAAACAATCATATCACATTTCTAAGTGAAATCACTTCACACTCATACAACCATATCATATCCTCAAGTGTAACCCCATCATATAGTCTATCAATCGTATCACATTCTCAAGTGGATCCACCACACCAACTGTTAAACAATCATATCATATCATCAAGTGCAACCACATCACATAGTCCATAAAGTGTTTCACATTTTCAAGCAAAACCACATCACACTATCACACAACCATATCATATGCATCCTTAAGTGCAACCTCATCATATAGTCCATCAACTGTATCATATTCTGAAGTGGAATGACATCACACTATTATCTCAATCATGTCGTACGCTCAAGTGCAACCTAATCATATAGTCCGTCAACCATATCATATCCTCAAGTGTAACCACATCACATTATCATACAACCATATCATATCCTTAGGTGTAAACTCATCACGCTGTCCATCAATTTATCACATTCTCAAGTGGATATATACCTCATCACACTATTATACTACCATACCACATCCTTAAGTACAACTCCATCATGTTGTCCATCAACTGTATCACATTCTCAAGTGGACACATCAAAGTCACACAATCACATATCATATCCTCAAGTGTAACCTCATCGCATAGTCCTTCAATTTCTTTCATTCTCAAGTGTAACATCATCACAATGTCGCACTACAATATCATATCCTCAAGCATAACCTCATCACATAGTCCATCAATTATATTATATTTTCAAGTGTAACATGATCACACAGTCACACAACTTTGGATTATCCAACATCATGACATAGTGCATCAACCATATCACATTCCCAAGTGGAGATCATTTATCACACTATAACACAATCATATCACATTCTTAAGCGCAAATAGTCCATCAACCGTATCACATTCTTCAATTTGGAACCACTTCACACTGTCTCATATACAACCTAATCACATGGTATATCAACTATATTATATTCTCAAATGTAACTACATCATACTATCACACAACTATTTCATATCCTCCAGTGCAACCTCATCACATAGTATGATGACCATCTTACATTCTCAAGTGAAACCATATCACACTGTTACACAACCATATCATATCCTCAAGCACAACCTCATCATATAGTCTATCAACCATATCATATTTTTAAGTAGAACCACTTCACACTATCACACAACTACATTATATCCTTAAGGGTAACCTCATCACTTAGTCCATCAACTATATCACATTCTCAAGTGTAACCCCATCATACTGGGGCAATATTATATCAACACCTTAAGTATAATCTCATCACATAGTCCATCAACTGTATCACTTCCACATATGCATGTACTTATTCTGATATAGATTTTACTTTCTTACATGGTGTCTGCCACTTCTTTCATTTATATTTGAAAAATTTTCAACCCTATAAAAAAACACAAAAAAGTATTTATCTTATCTACATTGGGACACCTTCTAATAATCCAAGTCATTAATCTCAACTAGTTATTAGTTCCAGTACACATTTCATGGGCTATCATGCAAACATCATACATCTTGCTCTTACAAACACAAGAACAAGCCTTGCGAAAGTGAATTTTTTTTTCTTTCTATGAAGCATTCCCTTAGAATTGTAATAGTAGTACATGGGTAAGGGAGAGTGAGTTAAAAGTAGATAAATTTAAATAGCCATGATAATAATTACTCACCCCAAAAAACCCTCTACAAGTTAACTTAGAAAAATAAAAGTTTCTATGCACATTTCAAATCCATTTAGAATATTCAAAATTTCAATTCCAACCCAATTCATAAATCATTCACCAATTACCAAGGCATTCGGTAAAAGGAGTCACTACAAGAAAATTGGCCTTTATTGGTGGTTAAAACCGCCGGTAAAGGCCTACAAAACCGTGGGTAAAGCCTTTCCCGGCGGTCAGGCAAGCACCAACAAAAGTGTCATCGGTAAAGGCTTTACTGGCGATTAGAGACTTTTAACGGTGGTTGTGCTGGACACCCCTATAGGTAAGATTTACCATCACTTTTATAAGCGCCAGTAAAGGCACTAATAGAACAGCCGATAAAGGCATGTGGAAGTGCCGATAAAAGGTTTGTATATGTGCAGACCAATGTTTATATTATTTAATTGTAACGTGCATTTTTTTTTTTACATATTTAAAATTTAAAAGATAATATTATATAAATTCCATTATTAATTTTGGTACCACACTCGAATCAGCATTTTCATAATTGTTAACTCCCGAAAAAGCACCTGTAGAAAATATGTTAGCTGTCCTTTGTAAAAACTAATATTGATGGAAGGCAGTTTCGGCCATGCATGTGACCTTTTGTCTATCTATTAAATTGCAGAAGTCAAGCCTAGCAATTCCTATAATTCAGGCCTAATCATGACCAGTAATAGTCGTAAAATGGGCATGTAACGAGGATTTGTGGGTTCCTCAAAGGAAAGATCCATCAAATCTAAGCTCGACCATAGCCCATCATTAGCCAGCCCTTAAAATAAATATTAAAATAATATTTACAATAACAAGTTAAATGGTTCCAAATACATTAAAAAAGAAAAAAGAATAAGTCTATCGATCCAACTCCCATTCATCCTAGCCTACATCCTGCAAAACAAAATAGTAAAAAGAAATTAGTTCCATCCCCCCACAAAAAAAAAAAAAAAAAAAAAAAAAACACTATGTACAGATATTTGTAATGGAGATCAAGAACTATGCTAGATATTTGACGAATAAACCACATCTACAAAATCAATGCCCTGATTTTTTTTTATTTTTTATTTTTTAAAATTTAGAAGGTGAAATTCAGTGCCTTGAATTTTTTTTGTTAGATGAGGATAAAATCCCTGTATTCACTAAAAATCTATCCACTAATCAGAGATCACGACTGTTGAGACAATGTAATTTTCCAAACCTATAAACATTCAGATGAGGCCCTTGATAAAAGTTGTCAACAAAACTACAAACAACTCAGGATGATAAATCAAACCTTGAAGGACTTTTGGGGAACAAAAATAGATGGTAGCAAAAAAAAATTAATTAAAAAAAAAAAAACTAAAGAGAAATGCATAGTTATCATGATGGTATAGAAACTAACTCATCATGCATTTGAAAAATAAAGGCATTACCAATCAAAATAAAATAAAACCATCATGTCTACATTAATCCCAATCCAAAACCCATAAAATCCTAAATTCAACAATCATCTTTGCAACTCATCAAAAACTTTTCTCATTCAACCCAAAATTCAAATAGAAAACACTCTAAAATCCTTCAACTAATGATAATTATAAACAGAACATGTTATTCTCAAGCATCCAACCAAAGTAAAACACAACCAATGTAACATACACTGCAATGGCATCTCATTGGGCTGATATTTGCTTTCTATAGTAAACATAAAGGTTGTGGAAACGAAGTCATCACTCAAATGCCAATTTCATTTTAACAAATGACCAGCAAAGGGGATTCATGCCTGTTCCAAGTGGCCTTGAGGGAACTTGTTTGTTTCTTAACTTCCCATGAAGTTGTGATTCAATGAATCAGTCCTATACTGTTAAATTGTAAGCCCCGTATCCTAGACCGTACCGTTCCATAGGCTTCCGCGATCTTTCCGGTCGAATTCCGGCAACCTTCGACCCTTGATCGGTATTTGCGCGCGACCTGGATTCTCGTGCCGTCAACCTGAGTCGACTCAACCCAAGACTCGTACCTTAGCGACCGCGTCGTCGCCGCGGTTCCGATGCCGCGATTCGCGCGCTGATGCGATACTCTGGTCAGGAGTTGTGGGCCAGCGTTCGGTGTGAGGAAATGCCGCGCGTGCGAATTTCGAGGGAATCTCTACAAGGTGTCACATCAATCAATCAATCCCATCAATCCCATCAAGTCAAGTACACATCACTTTTCACCCTTTCCCAAGCAAGCCCTAAAGTTAAAAGTTCTTACACAAACCCATACCTCTCTTACAACTTTTGCCAAAAAAGTCAAAAGTTCTTACACTCCCATCCCTCTCTCCCATCCATCACTCCATCACCCATCATTCTCTCTCTCTCTCTCCCTTACAAGTCTCTCTCTCATTTCAACTCTCCCTTAAGCAATTCCATACGTATGAGTCCTCCTATGGTGAGAAATTTTATTTGTGAGGCCCACCTTTCCTACCCCTAGATCTCTCATCTCAACCATCCATTTCTCATCTTCCTCCATCAAAGAGGAGCACAAGGAGCTAAGGAACCAAGGGAGCAAGAAGATCAAGTGGTGGGTGCCTTGATAGGGTAGATTTTCATATTTTTAAGATGGGCCAAGTGAGGCCAACCGTTCAATGGTTTGGATCTCACTTTGGACCCTAAGATGTGGCCAATGGCCCACATGGATCATCATGATCATTCCATGATGGGGCCATTCTCCATGGACCCCATCATGATGTTTACTTTCTTGCATATTTAGGGTCATCTAGACCGTCTAATTTAGTGGAGAAGGGATCTCCACCGTTGGATTAAATTTTAATGGACTCACATGTAATGGGACCCACTTGATGTATGATTTAGTGCAAGGGAGGGCCCATAGTGCCGGGGTCCCTCCATCACACGGTCTCACTCTCTATCTCTCTCCCTTTTTATTTTAGTTTTTATTTTATTTTATTTTATTTTATTTCGTTGTTATGATGATGAGGTTGTGTGGCCCACTTGAATGGACCCCACCATGTAGTATGTATTTGTTTAAGTGGGGCCCACCTTATATGTGTAGTAACCACACCATTCATCAGTGGTGGCCCACCTGAGCAGGCCCACCTTGTATGGCAGACCGTCCAGCGTCCCTGGACGCTGGACGTTTTAATGGGAAAACACAAATACTAGTTTGGTTCAACTTTGGGTGGCCCACTCATGTAGGCCTCACCTTGATGTATGTATTAAATCCACGCCGTCCATTCCTTTTCCAAGATTGTTTTAGGCGTTGAGCCAGGAGATGGGACCAATCAGACTTCCAGGCGGGCCATAACATGGCAAACAGTGGGCTCACCATTGAAACATTCCCTATTGCTTCTATACACTGAAACAGGCCCAATATTGGGCTTGTTTTGCTTGTCGTGAGGCATGGAGAGCCATTGGACGGAGTGGATTTGCAAGATGTGGACCCCACCTACAAAATCCATGAAAAATCTAAAAATCAAAAAAAAAATATAAGCCTCAACACAGCAGCTGTTGCTGCTGTGTTAGACGCAGCAACGCTGCCTGCGCACGCCGGCGCCCGGTCGGGCTACGTTCATGCAGCCACCCATGGCTGTGGCTGTGGGCCCCACCTTGATATTTACCTACCATCTAAACCATTCACAGGGTGGGCCACTATCTGACGTGGGCCCACCCCAAAAATCATCTTGATCTAAGACCCAGGTGGCCCACATCATTGGAAACAGTGGGATTAAAGCTTTACCTTTGAAACCCTTTTAGGGCCCACAGAAGTTTTGGATCAGGGTGAAAGTTGTTCTCACCCTTCATCTAGGCCCATGGGACCTTGTCAACGGGTTGGATGACATATAAATATTATGGTGGGCCCCACATGGAGCCCACAGTGATGCATGTGTCTATGGCCACCGTTAGCCTGGACGGTGGGGCCAGCAATGATGTAAGCGTTTTATCCCCACCGTCCAGGGACGGTGGGCCCGTGAGTGCGTGCGTGTGGCATGCGTGCGTGTGTGGATGTGCACGTGTGTGTATATATATTTATATATACATATATATAATATTATACTATATAATATTATATGTATTGTGTATACATATATTATATACTATATTATATATATATATATATATATATATATATATATATATATATTTTACTAGTGGGAGGCCTATTTCAGTTCACTTGTGGGCCATGATTGAGGCCCACTTTGATGTATATACAGGGCCCATGGGTCGAGGCCCATTAAAAATCTTTTGGGGCCCATGGGTTGAGGCCCTTTTGATGTACATTTGGGGTCCCATTAGGGTGGCCCATTTGCTACTCATAAGGCCCATAAGATCAGGCCCATTTGATGCACTCTAAGGCCCATGGGTTATGGCCCATTGCAATGCACATAAGGCCCATTGGTGTGGCCCATTGATGTGGCTCACTTGATGAACATGAGGCCCATATGGTATGGCCCATTTGATGTATTGAAGGCCCAATGGGATATACCTAAGGTTCATTGCAATGTGCAGTCCCAACATGATTTATGTAATGATGTTCACGTCAGGCTATGCCTTGGGAGCAATGGTGGTTTGACGTCCACATTGCAAGTATAGTGTGGTTAAATGTCCGCATTATGACTTTCCCTAAGGCCCATTGTTAGGCTCGTACGTCTAATGTGTAGGCCGCCTAAGCCCATCTTTGTTATAATTATTATCTATCCTATATAACATGTTTAGTTCCATGATTCATGACCATATGCATCATACGTATGCTTGATATGAGAAATGATTGATCATGGCATATGCCTTCGGGCAGATTGTTTAGGGGCTCCCGTACAGGGGGTGTTCCCCTACATGAGCGCACGATACGCGTAGGATTGCTGCATGACTGAATAGTGTGATTCATGCATTCGCATTGTGTGATATGGTTACTGTACGCCCTAGCGACATCAGGGCCGTAGCCTCCACAGACGTATCGTGGTTGGCAGGATTAGATACCGGAAATACTATTCTACATGGGGTGCGACAGATATCCCTGGGTGAAAGTCCCTAAACCCTTATGGTACCAGGAGGTTGCTCCAACGTCTAGACCGAGTGGATGCATGAGCGCTGAGTGCCGATTACCAGACGGTTGCGCTTTCCACTGTGTCGTGGTCGGTTGGAAGGGGGTGCGGCCTTACCCGCCCGAGAGTAGGGGGCAATGCTAGGCTGAGTCTGACCAGCTCGAGGAATGGGTCCGCTATTGACGAGCCGAGCCCGATATTGGCAGGTGGATAGTGAGGTCTTTTTCACTCACTTTATTGCGCGCGATGGGGCGGCAATCTTGCTTGGAGTGTACTAGACCCCGGTGATATCCCAGATTTTTGAGTTGTATTGACATGTGAACTTAGATGAGGATTTGTATGCTTGAGTTGCATTTCGCATTGCATGGCCTTGGTATGGCCGACATCATTCCTTGCACCGCATGGCCTTGGTACGGCTAATGGTATTCTTGGCATTCATCAGCATGTTCCGCATTACTCTGATACTACATAGCTGCATTACTACCTTGAGCATACACTTTCACCACCCTCTAAGCTTTCTATAAGCTTATGCACGACCGTTGCGTGCAGGTGACGTAGGACCACAGCAGCGCTGAGGCTTGGGCGCGTAGCTGATCTTTTTGGAACTTTTGGTCGATCATCATTGTATTTCCCTTATGCTCATTGTACTTGTAAAGTTTTTGATTATAGTGGAAATGTGATGGAGTTTTTGGTTGTTGTTTGTGGGTTATGCCTTTGGTTATGCTTATTACGATTCAAACTAATGTTGAAAATCCTCCTTATAGCATCCCAGGATCGGAACCTGGCGAATGGGCGCTGGGAGCCGAGAATGGGGTTCTACGGAGGCTGTCGGCGCCGGATTGGGCGATCGGGAATTTTGTGAGCCCGGTTTCCGAGTTTGGGGCGTGACATAAATGCTTTTCTATACATGTTGGGTTAGTATGGGCAACATTTTCAAAAATAGTTTGGGTTCCAAGTATATTTTCCCTATCAATTTATGCTGCAGCAAGAGACTGAACAACTGGAAATTACCATTTTGCATTCTCATATTTCATCATGTAATCTTTGGTATGGAATGTGAGAAGTTTCAAGAACAACTAGGAAAATCTAGTTGACAGGGTCAATCAAGATCATTTGATTACTGGTCTAACAAATAAAAGGTTAAGAAGAGACAAACAGTCCACATTCATCGTATTATACAGACAAAAAAGATCCGAGATTGGCAATTAGGACCTTTTTGGGTTTAAGTTAGTTTTTTAAAATAAATTAGAAAATTATTTTGAAATACTTTGTTTTATTAAAAAAAAATATTTTTTATATTAATTTTATATATTTATTATGGGAATATTTTTAAACACTACCGGTGGACCCCAATTATTGGGAACCATTAACTTAATAGGATTTGAGGTTGGGTTGACCCATTGTGGGCCTTGGGGCCCACCTAATTTTTTCACCCAACCCGTTGTAAGGTACTTGACCAAGATGCGGTTAAACAAATTTCATCC
Source organism: Magnolia sinica (assembly GCF_029962835.1). NCBI lineage: Eukaryota > Viridiplantae > Streptophyta > Magnoliopsida > Magnoliales > Magnoliaceae > Magnolia > Magnolia sinica. Next base: position 13,070,611 of record NC_080583.1, on the reverse strand, counting down.
GATAAACCTTGGCCCAAAAATTTCAATAAATTTCAACTAGTTTCACGCCGGTGCGGCGAGTCTGGACGTATTTGAGTTGGGCCCTCTTTGGATGGGCCACTCAGATTCCTTAGTAATTGTAAACGAAATTTTGGATTATGGAAATGTGTGGGTTTTGGTGTTGGGGGTAGCCTTGGTTGCTTTAGAAAATAGTTAAAATTTTTAATTGGGTTCTTAAGAAATTTGCGGCGGGGCCGAAAGGTCCACTCGCATTGTCCTATGGCCATAGGAAACAGTCCATTTGGACTATTGTGTACAACCATCGGGGGGTTTAATGGGAAAACCATTTTAAATGTTTGGGCCCGAAGTATTTTCCCTTTCTTTAACGGCAAAAAGAGTGGGAAGGAATATTTTGGATTTAATTCATCATAATGGGTTAAAGTGAATCAGGTTAAACCAAGGAAAATTTGCATTCCAACAAGATCATTTGAACGGTTTTAAAAATAAATTAGAAGGGGCCAGGTCCACCAATATGCTATGGATAAGTCAAATTAAGGTGGGCCCCTTTAAAACCCAAAAAACCTATCATTGCCAAGATAAAGGGATTATTTCAAAAAAAAAAAAAAAAAAAAAGAAAAAAATAAAATAAAGGTAAGAAAAGGAAGTTGGGTTTGGCCCGTGTAAGGAGGAACCGAAATGGGCCCTCCCTAAACCTACAAATTGGGCCCATTAACACTATAAAATTAACCAAAGGTGGAATCCCTCCCCCAAATTAAATGGTTTAGTTACCCTAAGTGGAAAAAATTAAACATCAAATGGGTCATGGAGAATGGCCCAAATCAAAAGGAATATATCCAATTCCCAACCCAAACATAGGGCAATAGGTCCAAACCTTATCTTGGCCCACTTATCTTATAAATAGAAAATCTACCCTATCTAGGCACCCACCACTTGATCTTCTTGCTCCCTAGGCTTCCTTGGCTCCTTGAACTACCCTTTGATGGTGGAAGATGGGAAATGGATGGTTGAGATGAGAGATGAAGGGGTGGGAAAGGTGGACCTCACAAATAAAATTTCTCACCATGGGAAGACCATACGTATGGGACTTGCTATGGGAGAGTTTGAATGAGAGAGAGACTTGTAAGGGAGAGAGAGAGAGAGAGAGAAGGAGATGGGTGATGGAGTGATGGGGGATGGTTTGGGTTGAAAATGGTAAAAAGAGGTATGGTTGTTGTTGAAATTTGGAAAAGAGGAGTGGTGAGGTGGAAAGAATGGTGGACTTTTGTAAAAGGTGGTGATGGGTTGATGTACTTGAGGTATGGGGTGCTTTGATGGTTGATTGATGGGACTAATAGTAGAGATTCCCTCGAAATCCGCAACGCGGTGTTTCTTGGAATAGACCGATCGGCATCTTCTTGCACAGGTATCGGTTCAATGCGCAAGTCACGAGCGTTGGAACCGCGGCGGCACGCGGTCGCTCGATATAACTTTCGAGACTAAGCGCGCGTCGGTGCGCGGACTGGCTTAGATCGTGTGCAAATACCGAATACGGTGCGAAGGTTGCGAATTTGACCTGGAAGGACCGCGGAAGCTAACGAGACAGGACGGATTAGGACACGGGTCTTACGGCCACTGAATGAAGAGGAAAAATAAATTTCACATTGATCTAAAACTTTTGTGACCCTAAAAAGGGTTTTAATGGTAGACGTTCAATCCCCCACTACTTTTTGCAGTGTGATCCACTTGATAGTTAGATTTGTCTTACTTTTCATCTCAAGCCTTAAGACGAGCTCGCCAAATGGATGGACGGTTTGGATATAACACATACCTCATGATCAAACCCACAGAACTTGTTAGGTAGTTCTTTTATTAGGAAGTATATCTACTTGATACGATGGGTCATTTCTTATATGCCTATGTTTGGGCTATATGATAGGTGAGGAACTTTTTGTTTGTAGTGCCCACCTGAATATTTGTACAGTTTTTCCTTACATGTTTAGATTTTTATAGATGGTGTACTCTCACTTTACAAAAAAAAAAGGTATGATTTAACATGTTTGTACAATGAAATGACTTGGATTATTAGAAGGCGTCCCAATGCAGGTAAGATAAATAATTTTTTGTGTTTTTTTTATAGGGTTGGAAATTTTTCAAATATAAATGAAAGAAGTGGCAGACACCATGTAAGAGAGTACAATCTATATCAAAATAGGTACATGCATCTGTGGAAGTGATGCGGTTGATGGACTATGTGATAAGATTATATTTAAGGCGTTGATATAATATTGTCCCAGTGTAATGGGGTTACACTTGAGAATGTGATACAGTTGATGGACTAAGTAATGGGATTACCCTTAAGGATATGATGTGGTTGTGTGATAGTGTGAAGTGGTTCTACTTGAGAATATGATATGGTTGATAGACTATATGATGAGGTTGTGTGACAGTGTGATATGGTTTTACTTGAAAATGTGATATGTTCATCATACTATGTAATGAGGTTGAACTGAAGGATATGATATGGTTGTGTGATAGTATGATGTGTTTACATTTGAGAATATGATATAGTTGATATATAATGTGATTAGGTTGTATATGCATATGATATGATTATGTGATAATATAAAGTGGTTTTAGATTGAAGAATGCGATATGGTTGATGGACTATTTGCACTTGAAAATATGATATGATTGTGTGAGAGTGTGATAAATGATCTTCACTTGGGAATATGATATGGTTGATGGACTATATCATGACATTGGATAATCCAAAGTTGTGTGATAGTGTGAGCATGTTACACTTGAAAATATGATATAATTAATGGACTATGTGATGATATTACGCTTGAGGATACGGTGTTATTTCCCTAATAGAAAGACATTTCCGCCATGGGATGTAGTCTTTGAAGTTTGAATGGTGACGAATTGAAGGTATCTTTGGGATAGGTATTTCCATATGATTGCTGAAATAATTCGGACCATGTGGTTTATAAGAATTCAAGAACCAAAGAGCATGAATCACAATCCATGATATGATATGCATGGAACTGAAAAGGGTATGCCATTTTCGGGAAAGATGGTGAGCCTACAACACATTTTCAATCATAAAGTCTTAAAAGAAAGAGTAAAGTACCATATTAGAAAAATATTGAAAGCTTCGTGTTTGTTTTCCATCACCATAAATTGTCAAAGGCTGTTTACGAAGGGCCTATAACACATATCTCAGCATGATTAAAACACTGACATCTTTGTAACAAAAATGCAGCTACAATGGCTGCAACATTTCCCATCTATGGATTAAGAACAAAAAAAAGGAAAGAAAGAGAAAAGAAAAAGAAAAAGAGAGAAAAAAAAAAGGTAGAAGAAAGAAGACCATAAATGTATAAAAGTGAGATTGGACTTTCCTCCAAAAAAGGATAAAAAACGTGCGAGCAATACCTGCAGACATGCAGCAAATGTGGGGTGCTTGAAGATTCACAGTGGCATGCATGGAACATATGGGGCACTTGAAGATGAACATTGGCACATGTATGTGCAGGATGGCACATTTTACAATGTGAGGTGATCAATGATTTATGAGGCACATGTCGGGCTCTTGAGGATGTGTCATGGCACATGGTGCACATGAGGTACATGTGGGGCATCAACACATGGTTCGGTGGCAAGTTGAGTGTGGTCCTATCATGTACGTTATTGGGAATGTGATTGGATAAAAGTGTTTCCTATGTGCACTTTTTAGAGATTGTGAGTTGTGACAAACCATGGGTAGTTTCTCCAACAGTTACCTAGCCAAATAAGGTTCTTACTTTTCGAATATGAAAGGAAGCAAGCAATATGTTTGTTCAAAAGCAAAAATGTTACTTGCCAAACTTAAGGAATGCTTCTTACTTTTTGATTTTTTTCGGGGATATCCTCAGAAGTAGGTAACTTTCCCCTTTGCAATTGTGATTGTATATCTTTAGCCTCTTCCCTGAAAGTAAAGAATACATTTGACGGACTAACCGATGAGGTTACCCTTAAGGATATGATGTAGTTGTGTGATAGTGTGAAGTGGTTCTACTTGAGAATATGATATGGTTGATAGACTATATGATGAGGTTGTGCTTTAGGATATGATATAGTTGTGTGATAGTGTAATATGGTTATCGTATTATGTGATGAGGTTGCACTGGAGGATATGATATGGTTGTGTGATAGTATGATGTGGTTACATTTGAGAATATGATATAGTTGATATACCATGTGATTAGGTTGCACATATGCATATGATATGATTATGTGACAGTGTGAAGTGGTTCCAGATTGAAGAATGTGATACGGTTGATGGACTATTTGCGCTTGAGAATATGATATGATTGTGTGAGAGTGTGATAAATGATCTCCACTTGGGAATATGATATGGTTGATGGACTATGTCATGACGTTGGATAATCCAAAGTTGTGTGACAGTGTGATCATGTTACACTTGAAAATATGATATAATTGATAGACTATGTGATGATGTTGTGCTTGAGGATATGATATTGTAGTGCGACAATGTGATGAAGTTACACTTGAGAATAAAAGAAATTGAAGGACTACGCGATGAAGTTACACTTGAGGATATGATATGTGGTTGTGTGAGTGTGATGTGTCCACTTGAGAATGTGATATAGTTGATGGATAACATGATGGAGTTGTACTTAAAGATGTAGTATGGTAGTGTGATAGTGTGATGAGGTATATATCCACTTGAGAATGTGATATGATTGATGGACAGCGTGATGAGTTTGCACCTGAGGATATGATATGGTTGTATGATAATGTGATGCGATTACACTTGAGGATATGATATGGTTGAAGGACTATGTGATTAGGTTGCACTTGAGTGCATGACATGGTTGAGATGATAATGTGATGTGATTCCACTTGAGAATATGATACAGTTGATGAACTATATGATGAGGTTGCACTTGAGGATGCATATGATATGGTTGTGTGATAGTGTGATGTGGTTCCGCTTGAGAATGTGAAACACTTTATGGACTGTGTGATGAGGTTGCACTTGAGGATATGATATGGTTGTGTGAATGTGAAGTAATTTCACTTAGAAATGTGATATTGTTGTTTATTTTGGCGAAGATTATAATTTATTTTTCTATTTTCAGTTTTCAATCGTCATTCATTTAAAACCTTCAAAAGAAAAAACATAAAAATAGCAAAAAGTAAAAAAAAAATAATCGTAGGTGATAAAGCAAAAGTAATAGTTACCTAAATAAATTCAAGTAACAAAATTTAGTTAAATAAGAGGTCATGTCAGTTGGTGAATAAAAGATCATGTTTAGATGTTGAATTGAATTATATAGGATACTGTACATCCCAAAACAGCACCAGCCCCGACCTGTCGAATACTAATTAAGGCAAGAAGCATCAAAATCAAACCCAACAATTAAGATGACAAAAATTGCAATTCAACACCTAAGCTTGGAGATGTGATATTCTTTATATAAATATGTTGTGTTTGTAAATCATCAAAAGTAAGCACCGACTCAATTGAAGAGCCTTAAGAGCCTCCAACAATCTCCAAACTTGTCACTTGTATGACTTCAACTTCCTTGATCGTTGTCGCATCTTAAAGGTAAAAATTTAATATGTAAACAACATTCCATTACATTCATAAGTAGAATTTCAATATGTAATTTCATCAATTTTCAAAATTGCTGTACATGAATTCTTGAAGACCCACAAAAAAGAAATATGCCTCACATATCGTATAATGCACTTAAACAACACAAAATGTACATTAATTCAAGTGGGCCCCACAAAAAAAAGAAAAGAAATGGAGTTCACCTTCCTTGCTATCGTATAATGGACCTATAGCTGCACAAAATGTAGATGAACAAGGACAGGCCCCACCTATCGTATAAGGCATGTATATTATACACAATGTACATTTGTTATAAACCAAAAAAGAATAAAACAATATAGCCATTCTGAATTCTTCAAACATGCCAAAATCTGGGCATCCTTCGACTTGAACAATGATCCTTATCATAACTGAATTACCCTCCTGCAGCATATAACGAAGGAGTTGTTGTTGGTTGAACTTCTTATCTGCATAAGCCCATTCATAACTGAATTGCCCTTCCGTAGCATATAATTGAAAATGAAGTTCACCCTCATGAATATCCCATTCATAACAACACACCATTCCAAATTCAAAGCAATGCCTGAAAAAAATGAATGAAAGCAACATATAATTACACATTTAATCCACATTTTGTATATTTGGGTTATACACTTGGAGATTTATATATTTACATTGTACATGAGAATGAAAAGAGGTTTAAAGATAAAGATGATAGGATTTTAACGATAGTGTGATTAGGTTGCACTTGATCATATTATATGCATTTATATAAATGTGATGCATTTAAATTTAGGAGTGTAATGAAAATGAAGGTGTGTGTGAGTTGGTTACACTTAAGAATGTGATGTAGTTGTAGTATATATTTGAGTTAGAATATGTGATGGGATTACCATTGAGAGTGCGATGTGGTTGATTGTGAGTATAACTTGGTTCCACTTTAGGATGTGAATTGATTTTTAGTTAGAATGGTCCCATTACACTTGACAGTATTATATTGGTGATGAAGTGTGTGTTAAGGTTAAACTTAAGGATGTGATATGGATGGTGGAGTGTGATTGGCTTACACTAGACGATCTGTTGTGCATTATATGGAAGTGTGATGTGATTACACATAAGGGTGTGATGAGGATGGAGTATATGATTGTACTTAGGGGCTAAGATATTTTAGGAAAAATCTGAAAACGGTTTAAGAAAATATTAGATACGATGAACCTTACCATATTTTATTTCGATAAAGGTCGTTGTTCCTCTGTTCCAAATTTTGAATTACTGCCTTTTACCATGAACTGTTGGAATGCACCAGATGTAATGGGATACTACACAGTCAACATTCCATAAATTTCGAGTTAATTTCATTAAGATATAATTCAAATCAAAGTTCAAATTGAATAACTACTACTTTTTTAATTACTAAAATACCTAAGTTTACATATGCATATATTTTCATTTTACAAAACTAAACTATATTAGCTTTCCTTAAATGTCACGCCCCAAACCCGGAAATCGGATTCACAGTAATCCCGATCGCCGAATCCAATGCCGACAGCCTCCATAGTACCCCATTCTCGGTTCCTAGCATCCATACGCCAGATTCCGATCCTGAGATCCTACAAGAAGGATTTTTTTTGTACATTTAACTCGTAATAAGCATAACCACTAGATTACCTAATTCACAAAGGCAACATCATCATCACATATCCACTAATATAAACTTTGAATACAATGTTAAAAGGGGAAATACATATGTCAAAATTAAAGCTCCAGAAGTCAGCTACATGCTCCAAGCTCCACGTTACTGCAACCTAACATCACCTGCACGTATCTATCGTGCATAAGCTTATAGAAAGCTTAGAGGGTGGTGTAAGTGTGTGCACAAGGTAAGTGCCAAGTACGCAATATCAAAATAATCAAAGTAAGCGGAACTACTAATAAGTCCATGAGTCGTACAATATCAGGGTACACAATGCAAGTCAGATATGCAAATGATGAGTCAAAGCGAGCTCAATATTAGATGCCGAGGATACAATGCCATAAATCATATAATATCGAAATAAGCGAAAATATACTAACAAGTCTATGAGTGTCATCAGTCGTACCAAAGCTATGCGATGCAAGGCATGAGTACTAACGGCTATATCAATGTAGAAACATGGCAACCCAAAATGCTAAGTACTGTAGATGCAATGTAATATGCGGTGCGAATGAAATGACCAAGCTGGAGTGAAGTCGGGATGATAGTACGTAGTATCGCAGGCTATGGGGTCCATCACAAGGGACTTCTATCCAAACCAGTCTCATACCTAAATTTGGATAGTCAGACTCAATGTGGTAAACTCCTGATCTCAGGTTAGTCACGCGCCCAACCGAAATCCTGACCTTGCGAAGGTACACAACAATTAGTTGTGCACCACCAGCCCGAGTGGATAGTGAATGAACCAAATGCATGAGTATGCAACTCCTACTCAATAAGTCCACATATTAGTACGGTTCCTCTCTGAAAAATCACCGGGGTCTATTACACTACAAACCAGATTGCCGCCCCATCGCGCGCAATAAGGTGAGTGGAAGAGACCTCACTATCTGCTTGCCAATATTGGGCCCAGCTCGTCGATAGCGAACCCATTCCTCGAGCTGGTCAGACTCAGCCTAGCATTGCCCCCTCCTCTTAGGCAGGTAAGGTCGTACCCCCTTCCAACCGACCACGACACAGTGGGAGACGCAGCCTAATGGTATGCGACCCTCATGCGCTCATGCATCCACTCGGTCTAAACGTTGGAGCAACCTCTGGAACTAAGAGGGTTTAAGGACTTTCACCCTGGGATATCTATAGCACCCCATGTAGAACAGATTTTCGGTGTCCCATCTGGCCATCCATGAAATACCTGTGGAGGCTACGACCCTGATGTCACTAGGGCATACAGTAATCACAATACATAATGTAAGATACATGAGTCATACAATCCAGTCATGCATCGATCCTGCACGTACTATGTACTCATGTAAAATAATCTCTGCCTATCAGGGAGTCTCATAACAACATGCCTAATTAAATATGCAATGGTCAATCACATCTCATAACAACATGCAGATGATGCGTATGAGCATGTATCATGATGCTATGCTGCCACATACTCATAATTGGTATCAATAACCTGCATCAACAATCAGCCTCGACAATGTGGACATTTAACCAACATTGTCCCTAAGAAATGACCCACATAAAGCCTAACATATAGTAAACACATGGCCTCACAAAGGGCCTAATATACAATACCATGGGCCTCACTCAAGAGCTTAATACACATCATGATGGGCCTTTCACATGGGCCTGACATACATCACAATGGGCTCCATCGCCTGGCCCTCAAATGCATCACAATGGGCCTCATCACATAGGCCTCGATACTTGGCCTCGACAATCGGAATCGGCCTCGACAACCAGAATCGGCCTCGATACTTGGCCTCGATAATCGGAATTGATCGATAATCGGAATCAGCAAATCAGTCACCTCAATCGGCAATCAGTCACAACAATCGAAATCGATCGATAATCAATCAGCAATCGGTCACGACAATTGAAATCGATCGATAATCAAAATCAAAAAATCGGTCTCATCAATCGAAATGGCAATCGGTCACGACAATCGGAATCGATCGATAATCAGAATCGGCAACTTGGTATTGTCAATCGGGATCGGCAATCGGTCACGACAATCGAAATCAATTGATAATCAGAACGGCAAACCGGTCACGGCACTCGGAATCGACAATCGAAATCGATCGATAATCAGAATCGGTATCGGTCTCGTCAATCGGAATCGGCAATCGGTCATGACAATCAGAATGGATCGATAATCAAAACGGCAAACCGTCACGATACTCGGAATCGACAATCAAAATCGATCGATAATCAGAGTCGACAAATCGGTCACAACAATCGGGATCAATCAATAATCAGAGTCGGCAAATCAGTCACGTCAATCAGAATCGGCAATCGGCCATGACAATCGGGATCGGCAATCGGTCATGATAATTGGCCTTGATCGCTAATCGGTAATCGGCAAATTGGCACTGAGGCGGGGTTCATAGATGAATGGCCGATGATGGATCAAATAATATCGAAGGGGCCCAAGCGTTTGGGTAACCCATTGGAGAACGATGAGAATGGGCCTATCAAGGCCTAAGGGAAGGTCACAATGTGGACATTAAACCATCATTGCCCATCAATGTGGACATTTAACCATCATTGCTCCCAAGTAGTAGTTCACATAGAACCAAACATCATAGTGGACCCATGACCTTATACAAAGGCCTAATATACGTCGAAATGGGCCTCACTCAAGGGCCACATATACACTACATCGGGCCTCGCCAAATGGGCCACAAATACATTACAACAGGCCACATACCTGGGCCTATATACATCACAATGGGCCTAATCGTATGGGCCGGAAACATATCACAATGGGCCGCGGCATATGGGCCGAAATTACATTATAATGGGCCTCGCTAATGGGTCATAGATACACAATAGGTGGGCCCTTCACATGGGCCTAATATTCATCATGATGGGCCATGTATACGAGTCTCGAATGCGTCACAAAGGCCATGGCCCATGGGCCCTGAATACATCCCAATGGTCTCCTCTCGATACACCAAGTGGGCCATATTAACGGGCGCACACAAATGGGCCACAAATATATTACTTAAATGGGCCTTATGTAAGATGGACGACGTGAATATAAAATAGATGGTTGGTATGGATATAAAACAGATGCACGGTGTGAATTACAAAGGATGGTGTGGATATTATACATACACCATGGCAGGCCACATACAATAGGGTCCACCGTCCTATACACAAGGACGGTGTGGATATATACAACACATCAAGGAGGGACCCACACGTGTGGGTAAAACACTTGTAGTACGTGGGTCCTAAATAGATGAACGGTTGGATAAAACACATACTCCATGATCAGACCCACCTAACTGGGATGTTGGTCGAACAATTGGACGGTTAAGATGTAAACCAGATGAACAGTGTAGATGTAAAATAGGTGGGCGGTAAGGATGCAAGGCAAATACGCCATGGTGCAACACCATCTCAAGATGGATGGTTTAAATTAAAATACATATATCATGAGGTCCCACGCCCTTCAACTGGATGGACGACGTGGGTAAGAAACATATACACAGCGGTGTGGTACATACATCACGTGGGCTTCACAAGCAAAGATGGTGCAGATACAACGTTGCCTCATGGTGGGCCACTGAACATGCTGACATCATCAGCAGTAGTGGGACCCACAGAGCCGTTGATGCTACAATACAGCTATATATCTGGCATAGTAGTCCAGCCAATCTAAGTCCAAATAAAAGGTAGATCCCATGTGGGGCCCACCATATACGTATGATATGTATATAATGTATATAATATCATATTATACTATTATATTAATACTTTATTTTTATTTATATTATATGTATATATATACATATATCTTGTTGAAGATCTACAATGTCCAGTCCAGACAAGCTGAACGGACGGTGTGGATGAAACAAACACATCATGTAGGTCCACATGTAGAGCCCACAACAATATTTTATTTATTTATTATTATTATATTACTATTATTATTATAACAGGAAGTCCAGATCCATCCAGCATCTGGACGTATGGATCTCATTCCATACATCAGAGTCTCCACTGTCCAAGGTTCTTGATGGTGGGTTCACACGTGTAGAGCCTATGAACGGTAGGGATAAAACGCATACATCACCGTGGGTTCCACGTAGGGCTCACCTTAATGTTTATATGCCACCCAATCCGTTGATAAGGTCACATGGACCTAGGTGAATAGGAAAAACAAATTTCATAATGTTCTAAAACTTCTGTGACTAGAAAAGGGTTCCAATGGTAGACGTTTAATCCCTCACTGTTTGCTGTGATGTGGGCCACTTTAGTTCCCATGGACGACTGAAATTTTTTGGTTATCCCCATAATTGAAGGGGGCCATCAATTGGACGGTGGTGATGATCAACAGGCATCATGGTAGGGCCTGAGGTGGGGCCTACCCTATCGTTTCAAGCAGAAGGACGCTGCTTGCTGCAGCGTCCTCTGGACGCTGACAGCAGCAGTGTCAACCACCCTCTTTTTCCTTTTCTTTTTTGTTGCAGGTTATCATAAGTGGGGCCCACATCAGTAGAATTCACCCCGTCGGTTGGGTTCCCAGGCTCGAGACAGGCCTAACAAGCTCATTCTTAAGTGTATTTGATGCATATAAACATCACAGTGGCTCCCAACAGTTTATATCACCAAAACTACTGTTTTCATGATGTGGCTCATCAGAGATTCGGATTGGCATCATTTTTCAGCTCAACGCCTAAAATGGGGTAAGGAATGGGATGGACGGTGTGGATTAGTTCCATACATCAAGGTGAGGCCTGCTTGAGTGGCCCACCCCAAAACTTTAAAAAGGCTATATATTATTTTGTTTTGTTAGCTATTAGTACACGCCCGTGTTAGTACACACACTCCATGTTAGCCGTCAACACGTCCAGTGTCCAGGGACGCTGGACGGCATGGATAAACACAAGCATTGTGGTGGGTCCCACAAGGAAGTGGCCCACATTTCATCAAGGTGGGTCCCACATGAACGTGGCCCACCTGATTTGAATCAATCTGATACTTGTGTTTTTCCACCACCATAAGGTAGGGTCCACATGACTAGGATGGTTTGGATAAGACATACATCAAGGTGGGGTCCATCCGAGTGGGCCACACATCACACAAAAATGAGATAGAGAGAGAGAGAAGCACCCACCTATTGGCCGCCTTCTTGGTCTAACGGCATGCCCAACTCCTTGGCTTCGGCTTTGACGGCAGATGATGGAGATTGGATGGTTGGATATGGTGGTAGGGAGGTGAGCCACACATGACCTCTCTCCCATGGACGTCCACCTCTCCCATGGTTGCCTGGGAGAGGGATTTTTTGAAAATGAGAGAGAGATGAGAGAGAGAGAGAGATTGAAAGAGAGAGAGTGATGGGGTGAGTGAGAGATGGGATGGAAGGGTTGACTTTGAGGATAGTGTTGTGTACTTGGGGATGGGATATGGTACTTGACTTGATGGGTTATGTACTTTTATTGATTGATGGGATTGATTTGACATTTGGTAGAGATTCTCTTGGGATTACAAACACACAACGTTTTCTCGAACTGATCGCGGGTCACATCTCCTGGTTTGAGTATCGCAACAGCGCGCGAGACGCGGCGTCGGAACCGCAGCGATGGCGCGGTCGCAAGGGTACAAGTCTCGGGTCGAGCTGACTTTGGAATACGGGACACGGTTCGGGATCGCGCGCAAATATCGGATAAAGGTCGAAGGTTGCCGGAATTCGACCGGAGGAACCGCGGAAGCCTACGGAACGGTATGGGCTAGGATACGGGTCTCACAATTAATGTTATTCATTACCTGGAGTAATTCGGTAAAGTTGAAATTATCAAGCATATGAAAATTTGAATCAACTTCATACTGAATATATGGATGTGGTTGATCCATGGAAGGAAACAGCTGTGGTTGACACCAAGAAGGAGGGAGTTGTGGTTAAATCTGTGCTTCCGGTATATAGTACGTGGTCATGGAGAGAGGCCCGACATTATTATATCTCTAACATAATGTACAAGTAAATATTAAGTTCATTGAAAAATTTTAATTTTACTATAAAATAAATTTTCATTACTCTAAGGGTAATCAAAATGCTACCTGAGCAAATGGAGATTGAACATTAAATCGTACTAATGTGGGCTATTTATTGGGATAGATTGGATTTGGTGTATCTCTCTGCTCTTTTTGTTGACGTCTCTTCGATTTTCCTCTCTCCAAGCTACTCTTAATTTTACGTCTACCACGACAATTCTCTTTTCTTTTAATTTCATGAGATTTTTCTCTTACTTCAATGATTTCAGTGTTTTTTCTTTTGATATAATAATTTTCCATTGCTTTCTTATGAGCTTCTTTTTTAATTTTAATGATTTCACTTCTTTGTTGCACATCATCATCTTCAAATTTTACCCGATAAGTTTGAACACCTTTTTCATTACTCAGGCTTTCAACATGTAATGAGGGTTCTTTTTCATTTTCTTTTTCTTTCAAAATCTTTTTCAAATCTTGCAACATCCATTCTAAATGCTTGTAAGCACATTCAAATGCTTCTTCACTTTCACAACCCATTATTGCCAATTTCATAAAATTGTAAAGTAAACTATTGTAACGACAGGATTGTGATTTCTTGCTTTTGTCAATGGAGTCACTTCCACAACTTAATGAGGGGAATGAAATTGAAGCAGCTTCTCGAGTCCACCTTTTCATGATGTACTTAGCCGACATATTTGTGAGGGTATGATTCGTAACTTTTAATGCATGAGAACACAAAATACCCATGAATTCAAACTTTCTACAGCTGCAAGTGATGGACTCGTCCATTGAGTCAACGGTAATAATGTGAAGACTCTGATTTCTTTTATTCAAAACTTGATATTTTCCGACTATACCAGACTCATCTACTTGTTCCACTATTTGATCAAGGCTATCACCAAATTCTGCTTAAAATAATTTGAAAATAGTTGGTGTATATACACTAGTTGCATGCTTTAGGATACTAACAGGAAAAGTTACAATTGGTGAACTTTGGGTCATTTTGAAATTGGCTTCTAATTCTGCATTTCGTCTATCAGCCACCAAGCATTCGAAATATTCAAAAAATCTGATTATATTTTGGCTAGGGTGTAAGTATTTCTTCAAATCTTTATTTAAACTTTCACAACGCTACATGCTCTTCATATCTGCATAAAAACTATTATTTCCATATATTAATACCCACTTCTCTTTTTCATTGAATAACTGTTGTAACCATATATTATCTATGAGATTATATTTCATGATCATTCTTTTCCACACTTCAAAAAATTCATGCTCCTCATCAAAATCATATACACATCTACTAAAATTATTGCCAAACAACTTGGAAGAACAAAATAGATACTTAGATGTTTGCAAGCATTCTGAAACATATGTCATACACAAATACGGTGAACCGTTCCAGGTAACTCTATTTTGATGGCATTTGACATAGCCTAATCCTGATTTGTGAGAATGATTTGAGGTTGTTTTCTACACATTGCATCACAGAATGTTCTAAACAACCATTTGAAAGAATCGATTGTTTCATCGTAGAGGAGTGCAGCACCAAATATAACTATCTGTTTATGATGATTAACACCGATAAATGGTGCAAATGGCCGTCCATACTCATTTATTTTATACGTTGTGTCAAAGTAAATCACATCTCCAAAATGTTCATAGTCTAAAATCATTCTTTCATCTGCCCAAATAATGTTGGTTATACAATCTTCAACATCAAATTGAATACAATAAAAGAACGTTGGATCTTCAGCTTGCTTTCTTTTAAAAAATATCAAAAGACCTTCATCATCAAATTTCTTCATTGCTTTCACCCTTTTCGTCCGTAAATAATTATTGTTATCTACCAAATTATATCCAACATTCTGTCGACCACCGACTTGTTTAGTCATGAAATCATATGTCGCTTTTGGCTTTATACCTGCATGATCACAGTTATCGGCAATTACTTCTTGAGTAAATTTTCGTTGTGATCTCAACAAATGAGCTTCTTTAGGAGATGCAAGAATATGATTATGATCAATCTTAATATGAGTAACATGATATTTTCCGTCAACTCCCAATCTAATTTTCATATGTGCCTCACAACCTGTTCTTGTTTCATCCCAATGATGCTTCACATTAACATCACGTTTATCAAATAAACGTTTACCTTCTTTGGAACAAAAAAAAATCTCATTTTCAATACACCTGTCTTTTTATCTTTTTTAACACTATGCTTTCGAATACTGAAACTGACTTTCCTTCTGAAACTATTGTAGAAATCATATGCATCTTTCTCTGTTTTAAACTCCATACCAATTTCTGGATTCAGTACCTTCTCATCCATGTCTAGATCATTTATACCAACTTTCACTGCTGAGTCGATGTTTATATCATGTCATGAATGAGGCATAGAATCCCCCAGGCATGGCATGCAAAAAAGTTATAAGAGCTCTATTTTCCATTGACCTATAATGTCAAGAGAAATTTAACATGAGGACTATGATTTTTAAAAAAAAGTTGTATAATATATATAACCCATCATCTAACATAAAACACTTCAAATAAATCTAAAAAATCTTTAAATAAATCTACGGGGTCACCATTAAGAGCAATCAACGAAAATTATCCCCAAATCCTATATAATCTGTGGGCCACTAGAGTTTTGAATGACCTAGAATGATCAATCAAAGTGGTCTTGTGAACATTTTAAGAGGAGACATTCTTCCTTTGTGGCATGGTTTAAGTTGCAAATGATTTGCAGGTGCCTGTCCTGTTTGACTTTAAGCAGTAAATGATTTACAGGTAAATGATTGTGCGTGTTTGGATAGCTTGTAAAGCATTTTAAGTCCTGTGAATAGATAACCATTTGAGCCTATAAATGAAATCCAAACTTTTTGCCTATAAATGCTGCAAATCATTTACAGTCTGTAAAATGAT
This sequence comes from Magnolia sinica, assembly GCF_029962835.1. NCBI lineage: Eukaryota > Viridiplantae > Streptophyta > Magnoliopsida > Magnoliales > Magnoliaceae > Magnolia > Magnolia sinica. The sequence continues at coordinate 13,054,376 of NC_080583.1, read as the reverse complement.
TTACGGGCAAAAAAGGCCATCCAAAAGCAAGAGGATTAGGCAATCGGAGAATCCCTGTTTACCAAATAATAGAGGATCCAGACTCGAGTTTTTTTAGACCAGCCTAGTTTTTGAGTTATATAATGAGCAGGACGTGGATCACCTGATGCATGGTTTGGATTCTTCACACATTAAAGTAGGCCCCACAAATTGAATTGAAATACGTCTGAGTATGTGATAATTCCCTATACTTATTATCCATACCATGATAAATGCTTGGCTTTTTTGGTAATTTAACAAAACAATTAGGGCAATTAAGTTGGTTAGAAAAAACAATCTAGTTCCCTGTTCGTCACATGGTGGTACCGGTATAGCAATCCAGACCATTCAAATTGTTGGCTCCTTTTTAAATGAACCATATCTCGAAAACTACACTGGTTAAGGCAGTCCTAACCGTCCAATCGGATGCTTAAGAATAAAAAAGTGAGTGGTCCTGTAGAAAATGGAAAAAAATCAGACAGTTAAGATCATCTCCCTGTTAAAATTTTGTTGATACTCCATCCATGGTTGGAAAAAACTACAGGGTAACTGTATTGATTTTGTCGAAAGGCGGTGAAATGACAGAGAAGAATCAAAGCAGTGAATCTTTTTAAAGAATGTGGAGTCTAAATTTAAAGAAAAATCCAACTAAAATATATGAAAATTCATATACTAACCTCGTAAATCTTCTACAAGGAAGGAAAACAACCCAATAGAAGAGAGAGAGGAGATGAGACTCTCTCCCTTCTCTTCTTTTTCTTTTCTCTCGCTTCCCGTTTTCTTTTTCTATTTTTTTTTTCCTTTGTTCTTTTTTTTTTTTTTTTTTTTTTTCATTTTTTTTTTCATTTTTTAATAATGGTTTGGCATCTGGAGCTTTCTTTTATTTTTCAAGTGAGTGGTGACGTGGACCAATGAGGATTAGGATAATAGGAAATCTTTGTTTACCTGGTAACAGAGGATCCGGACTCTATGTTAGGACATAAGCTAAAAAATGAGGAAGATGCAAAAGTCAAGTGGACTGCACAACAGGAAACAATAAGGATTGAGTGTCCATTGTTGAAACATTCATGTTACCACAAACGTTTTGGATTAGGCTAATATTTTTGTATTTTTAGTTAATCCCATTAGGAATGACCTTATGAATGGTTTGGATGGCATAAAAACATAATAGTTGAACCCTGGAGGTTTCAACAGCATGCATTTTCCCTACCCACTTTTCCCCATTATGTGGCCCACTTAAGCTTTGGATCTACCTCATTTTTTTGGCTCATGTCCTAACATGACATGGTGAAATAGATGGAAAACACTGTTTTATGGCCCCCAAAAAGTTTTTAATGGTCAACATTCATTCAACACTATTTATAATAATGTGGTCCACTTGAGATTAGGATATACCTCATTTTTGGTCCTATACCTTAAAATGATCTATAAAAATAGATGGACGGCATGGATGAAACACAAACATCATGATGGCCCCTACATAGCACTGCTGGTGGCAGGGGAGTAGCCAATCCGTTTCCTTCCCTACTGTACCTGGCGAATGTCCGTTTCATCACACGATTGCTCCTGGTGGGATCACGACCCCAACGCAAAAACTTCTTTCTGTGACGTCACCCCGTTTCGTCGTAGATCGTCATCCCAAACTTCCTAGAAAAAAAACCACCCCTACCGTCATCTCGAACTTTCTAGAAAAAATATTCACCCCTACCGTCATCCCGGACTTTCCAGGATGAAAAACTACCCCTATATTTCCGAGCCTACGAGAGCCCGCATCTGAAAACCAAACCCGTATTGAAAGGTTATTTTAGGGCATGAGATACGGGGCGGCGCTTCATGGGTGGGACTCTTGAATGGAAGGCTCACCATTATATATATGACTACATCCACGCCATCTATCCTAATTGAAATGTTATTTTAGAGTATGACCAAAAGAAGAGGCAGATTCTAATCATAGATGAACTATAGTAAAAAAAAAATAGTGGTGATTTACCATTTAAAAACTTGTCGGCCAGCTTTGGATGAAGATGATATTTGTGTAGTCTCTTCAACTAATTCTCTATGACTTTATCAATAGTTTGGATGGAAAATAAACAGTCAGGTTTAAGGTCGTACATGAACTGAGTTAGATTGGTTAGCTCAATTCAACTTGACTCGAGAAAGTTCGATTTAACTTAGTTTGGTACTGAGTTTGAGCAGAGTTGGGTTGATTTTTTTAGCTCGAAAAAATTTTGAATCAAGCTTGAGCCTGCCTAAGCTCAACTCGACTTGGATCGAACTAGTTCGATGACTTGCTTATTTTGATATTGATGTTGCTCATCAAGTGTTTGATGATATAACTCATTGAAGTGTCAGTTGGTGACGAGGAAGGTATGGATATGAAACAAATATCCCTGTGTCTTGATTTTGATGTTGCCTGGTGAGTATTTTGATGAAATACTTGTAAAACCGCTGCTGTCATTTTACATACAGTGAGAAATTGAAGGTGCACTCTATTTGTTTGTGAAAATGCTATGGCTCGATCTTGTCTTGAACTCGGCTTGAATTGGCCCGATCTACTGACCAAACCGAGTCGAGCTGACCAGTCAAGCTCGAGGACCGAGTTCGAGTCGGGGCTAGCTAGTGGCCAAGCCGAGCTGAGTTCAAGCTGGGGTTAGCTAGTGGCCGAGCTGAGTCTCGACTCGGTTCAACTCATGTACACCTCTAATCAGGTGGAATCCATGAACTTTTTAATGGTGGGGATTCAATCATGACTATTTCTCAAGGAGTGACCCACTTAAAGATTTATGTCAGCTTTATTTTCGAGATCATGCACTAAAATGAGCTATCAAAATAGTTAGACGGTGTGGATTTAAAGCATATACATCAATGTAAGACCCACAGTCAGGGATCCCACCCACCTCGGTGAATCCGGTGATCCACCGAAGTGGCGCCCGAGATACGGTGGTCCGCGTGGATCGCACACTGCATGCTAGTTTCCCATCTTGGTCCGCTCATCGGTCAGGTCATACGTGCACTCATGAATCCGTCCGTCGGATATTAGGACCCACCAGAGTACACACCTCGAATACACATGTGTCATAGTGACGAGGTGTAAGAGATCCGGACAAATCAATAGGTGGGCCCACCTTGAAGACAGCCTGGCCCTCAGATCGATTCCCTCATGGGTGGGCCACACTCGTATGATGACAATTGACCAGTTGAAAGAAACCCATTGACAATCTAATTCAACGGACTCAATCCACCTAATGAGTGGATCAGGTTGGATTCGAAATATGTCAACATTTAGCCCCACCTGATCCATGGTCCGGATCTCGCACAAGCTGCAACGCTTGCGCGTGTGCGTTGAAATCTCTTGTTAGCGCGAATAGCTTTCTCATTTCTGTGACGATTGCATGACAAATGAGAAATTTCCAACTGTAAACCCCATCTTTTACCCACCGTCTTTTCTACACACTCCCAAACTTTACTTTCCCAAACGAAATCATTATGTACGGACAAATTATTTTCAGACGCAAATATCCGTTGCACCATCCATTTGAAGAGTCAGGGACGCGAGCCTTAGCTACGGTTATAATCCGTACATATACGTGTACAGAATACTTAATGCATGGGTACTTTCACCTGAGAATAGAGTGTCCGTCCATAATTGTTAGTTTGGGAGAGTTTGGAAAAGATTGTGGGGAGAGTTTGGAAAAGACAATGGATAAAAGGTGGGGTCTACAGTTGAAAATTTCTCATGGCAAATAAAGGGAGAAGATTAGGTGCGGCCACGGTCTCACCGAAGTACCATACGGCCCACTTTGATGTATATATTCTGTATCCACACAGTATATTCATTTTTTCTGGATCATTTTAATATATAAGCCTAAAAATGAAGTAGATACAATTCTCAAGTGGACCATACCATAAGAAACAACGGTGATTGCCATTAATGGACCACATAAGTTTTGGATCAAGTTGATATTCGATTGATTTTTTTCCCTTCATCTAGGTTTTTTCGACTTTTATCAACGGGTTGGTTGAAAAATAAACATTATTGTGGGCCCTAGTGAGCTTTTAATGGTAGGGCGTTCAATTATTGCTGTTAGAGCCGTAAATGAACCTAGTTAGCTCGGTTGACTGGCTGGACTCGACTCAAAAAAGCTCGATTCAACTTGGTTTGAAATTGAGTTTGAGTCTAGCCGAGTTGATTTTTGAAGCTCGAAAAAATTTCGAGCCAGAGATCGAATCAACTCGAATTGAACCTTAACTCGAATTGGGATCGGATCAAACTAATTTAGTGACTCAGTTATTTTGATATTGATGTTACTCACCAAGTATTTGATGAAACGACTCAACAAAGTGTTGTTTCAGGTGAATATATTCTCCGTGGGATTGGCCAGCTGGAAAAAAAGGCATGGATATGAAATAAATCACTACCAAAAAATCAAACATTACATTATAAAGTATCCTTAGATCTTGATTTTGATGCTACCTTCCAAGTGTTTGATGAAATACTTGTAAATTGTTGCCGTTGTTTTGCAAACCGGGAGAAATTGAACGTACACTTCATGTGTTGAGAAAATGCCGCATAGACTCAAACTCGACTAGAACTGGCCCGAGGTGTTAGCTGAACTGAGCTGAGCTGGTGAGTAAGGCCCGAGCCGAGCCAAGTTCAAGCTAGGGTCAGCTAGTGGCCGAGCCAAGTAGAGCTTGGGTACGACTCGTGTACAGCTCTAATAGTTGTTTCCTGTAATACGGTCCACTTGAGGCTTGGACCTTCATTTTTGAGCTCATGCCCTAGAAGGCTCCCCAAAAATGAATGTACGACCTGGATATATAGTACGTACACCAAGGTGGGCCCCACTTGAGGCTTGGACCTTCATTTTTGGGCTCATGCCCTAGAAGGCTCCGCAAAAATGAATGTACGACATGGATATATAGTACGTACACCAAGGTGGGCCCCACAGTGAGAGCCGCACCGTCGTAGGTGAGGCGGGCACTGTGCGCACGAGGAAGGTTTCAACGGTGAAAGTCATCATCCACATTGTTTCATGCGACATACGGTCTACTTATGCTTCAATTTTGAGTTAATGCTCTGAAATGAGGTAATAAAATGGATGGACAGCGTGGATAAAACATGGTACGCAATCCACATCCGGGAGCAATCTCTATAATCATATGTGGTGGACCACTTAAATTTTGAATGGCTCAAGTGATGAATGGATTTGAGAAGATATAAACAACACCGTGGACCCCACCCATATTCGATCTGAAAGTTTCCATGGTGGCCGTTCTCTTACCCGAAATTTGTTATGTGGTCCTAATCGTGAGGGATGAATCTAATGGACGGCTCGGATGAAACTCAGACGTCACGGAGGGTCCCACACATCTCCTATTACAGTTACCATGCGTTCAATGCACGAGCTCTAAGGTATCCCAGCACCCGCAGACCTCATCTCCGAAGTCCGAAATACCCTTCCAAATTTATTGGACGGAAATAACCTCAATCTTTTGCCATAATCCCCGAACAACCCCTTTGAATCTTTTCTACCTTTCCCTTTCTCTTCTTCCTCTCACTCTGTCTCAAATGTCAAAATCATCTCTCTTCTCCTGCAATTGCAGGCTTCCATGGCGTTTCCGATCCTTCTTTCTCTCTCCGTTCCCTCCAATCCGAGCTTCGATTCGACTCGGCCACTCGTTCTTCAGCTCGTACGGTGATGGTGTTCCACGATCGACAGAGCTGAAATCGGATCCCGATCTGAAGTCCCGAGTCTCTATTTCGATTCTCTCGGTATGTCTTTTTTTTCTGCAAGAACCCCTTTCTCTAGCTCGATTCCAATCTGTTGAGTCAAATCGGTTTTGGAATTGATATGGCGACTCAGTCTCGTTTGGATTTCCGTTTCTGTTTCTTTTTCCATTTTTGGATTTTCAAGCTTTTGAATATCAGTCGAAGAAAAGAGTAACGTGTGGTTCAATTCCTCTCCTTTGTGCACGTGGCATATCGGTAGTATGATTGGGACTAGTGATTTATGGTCCACCACGTGGATGTTGTATAGATCAGAAAGTTAAACGTGGTTGGAAGATCCTAGCTGGGGCCCACCGCGATATTTGTGAGAAATCCACTCCGTCCATCCGTTTCTAGAGCTCATTTTAGGACACAGGAACTAAAATTAGGTGGATCCAAAACTCAAGTAGGCTACAAGAGAGGAAACAGTGTTAATTCAGTGAGCACTGTTTAAACGTTCCTAGAGCCATGAAAGTTTTGTATCAGTCTATACTTTTGGTTTTTTCAGTTCATCCCATTGTGAATGACCTTATAAACGGTTTGGATGGCAGATAAACATCAAGGTGGAGCCCACGAAGGTTTCAACCGTAGGAATTTCTTTCCCCAAATTTATCTCTCGTGTGACCCACTTGAGCTTTGGATCCATCTAATTTTTCATCGCACGTCCTAAAATGAGCTCTAAAAACGGATGGATGGGGTAGATTTCTCACAAATGTCATGGTGGGACCCACCCAGCATCCTTGCACAGGAACTTCTTGCGAAAGGCTTTGGCAGGAAATCCGCGTAAATGGGAAATGGAATTAGAGGTAAATGAATGGGTAGTAAATGACTTATTATTTAGTTGTGTTTGGATGGGCGTAAATGAGATGCATTTGAAATTTAAATATTATGTTTAGATGGGAGTAAATAGGGGAATCAAAATGCATTGGAGTTTTTTAATATATTTACATGAAGATATGTGATATCCTAAATCAGCTTTAATATTCCAAATTAGTGTGCATATCTGACGTTTAATAGAATGATTATAATAAGCCCATTAACATATATACTTTTCCCAAAAATGTGGAAATTTTGAGCCTTGGGTGGGCCACAAATGTAAGGATTACAAACAAGCAATGTGTTAGTGGTTTTTAACCATCAATTTAGATGGTTAACATTTGGACGGTTTGGATCATTCTATTGGTGTGATTTTAATTATGTAGCGGATAATTGGATTGTTTCATAGTATCATCACCGTGCCACATGTATGGCGGACATATATACCTTTATTTACTCATGCAACTTTCCCAGTGAGCTAGAAAGGTGTCACCCCATTTATTTCTAAATCCTCTCTCAAAAAGAGGATTTCATTTATAGGACCATTTACTCCCATCTCATTTCATTTCTATGCATTTACTCCCATCCAAACAAACCTCAAGTGTCATCTACCTCCATTTACTCCCATCCAAATGGCCCACTGTTGTTTGTTTGATTTTAGCTCAACTGTTTTAAATGTCAATTTTGAGATTGCCGATGGAATGGCTGGGATGGTTTTATTTCCTTGTTTTCTGGGTTAATCTATGTGGCGGGCCACTAGATTGATAGTCTTGATTGCTCTGGGTGCATGCTATAACGGAGAACTCCTCAAATCAAGCACAAGATCAATCTTATCCTGCTTATTAGGCTGAACATCTGTTATAACGGAGGACTCCTCAAATCATGCACGAGATGAATCTTATCCTGATTATTAGGCTGCACATTTGCGTGTAACAACTAGAAATTTTTTGTAACAGTTAGGCTTATTTTTAGCTTTCCCTCCTAGAATAGATTTTATATATTTCCATTCAAACAATTGTAAAAAATATATTCTTCCAAGACAACAATAAAAAATTCAGTGTCAATATTTTCAAACTTTATCATGGTATCAAATGAGCCTTCTTCCCACGAGAACTCGATCCCAAACACTAAAAATACCCATACTCCGATCACAACCCCACCATCTCCAACAGATATCCCTCTTATTGCTCTCAATATCACTGCCCAACTAAACGAAAAACTCACACCCTCAACCTTCCCTCAATGGCGTGCCCAGTTCGAAGCCCTCCTCATTGGGTATAATCTACTTGATTATGTTATTGGTGATAAACCCTGCCCCAATCCCAATGATCCCTCTATTTCCATCCTTCAAAGAACCCACTGGATAAGACAAGATAAACTTATCTTCAGTGCTATTTTGGCTTCGATGACCACCACCATAACACCATTCATTTCCATTGCCAAAACCTCCCAAGAAGCATGGCAAAAATTACACACCATGTATGCGAGCAAATCTCGCACTCGTGCAATTCTGCTTAAAGAGGAACTCACCTTGATAAAGAAGGGCAATCAGATGGTTCAAGAATACCTGCACACTGTTAAATCTCTTGCAGATGAAATTTCCCTCATTGATCATCCTATCTCTGAAGATGATCTCACGCTCTACATCCTAAATGGACTGGGAACTGACTTCCGCGAAATCGCAGCCCCCATTTGTGCACGGGAATGCCCACTCACATTCGAGGAATTACATGACCTTCTCGTAGGTCACAATACCTACTTGCGACGTCTTGAAGCCACATCTCAGTAGTTGGTCGCCTTTGCCAATTACTCCAATTGACGACCTGGTGCCACCTCTTCTTCTGGCGGTCACAACTCTAAGGGCTTCTCAAAACAAAATGGGTATGGCTGTAACAATGGATCTCAACAACAAAACTCTCCTTACGCCCAATACCAAAACAATGGTGGCCCACGAGACAATAGAAAAAACAAGTCCACTGGACAGTACCGTTACACCCCAAAATGCCAACTTTGTGATCAATTGGGTCACATTGCAAAATACTGTCCCCGTGTGCAGTTCTTTGTAGCAACGGCAAACTGTGCCTCAACATCACTAGCCCATGACACAAAATGGCTTATTGACTCGGCAGCATCCCACAATATCACTGGTGATTTGGCTAATTTATCTTTTCATTCTGAATAAGATGGCACTGACGAGGTTGTAATCGGTAATGGTTCAGGTTTGCATGTCTCACACATTGGTTCATTGGTTCTTCACTCACCCACCCTTAAATGACACCCTTTGTGTTCCTCATATACGAAAAAATCTTATTTCCGTCCATCATTTTACATCTCAAAATCATGTTTTTATTGAATTTTATCCTTCTTTTTTTCTTGTTAAGGATCAAATCACGGGGGCGGTTCTAGTCAAAGGTGCATGTGAAAATGGAGTTTACACCCTACTGGAGTCGATGGTGAAATCTTCTCCAAAAATTGTTGCAAACGTGCATGAACAAACATTCGTTGATGGGTGGCACAAACGTCTTGGACACCCATCTCATAAAATTGTTCATCAACTTGTCAACTCTTTTTCTCTTCCAATAATAAAAGAAAAAGTTTTTCAACTATGTACTTCTTGTTTAGTCAATAAAGCACACAAACAACCATTTCGGCCCACTAGTCTTCAAAGTCATGCACCACTTGACTTAATTTATACTGATGTTTGGGGCCCCTCTAATTCTGTTGGTATTGACGGATCCCGCTACTATTTGATTTTGGTTGATCATTTCACAAAATATATTTGGTTCTATCCTATGGAAACAAAATCTGGTGTTAGCACAATATTTCCTCAATTTAAACATCTCGTTGAAACTAGATTTCAATCAAAAATCAAAAGCATTTATTCGGATAATGGTGGTGAATTTGTGGCTTTGAAAAAAATATTTTTCTATCCATGGAATAAGCCATTACACCACTGCCCCCCATACACCACAACAAAATGGTGTTTCCGAGCGTTGTCACCGTCACTTAGTGGAAACAGGCCTCACACTATTATATGATGCTTCACTATCTTTGATATATTGGCCCCATGCTTTTTCCACTGCTGCATACCTTATAAATCGTCAACCAACACCTCTTCTACATAACAAATCACCATTTGAGGCATTATTTAAACAACCACCAAATTATCTCAAGTTGAAAAAGTTCGGTTGTCTATGTTTCCACTCACTCGGCTTTACGATACCAACAAACTTCAGCCCAAAGCCATTCCCTGTCTGTTTGTGGGCTATTCTTCAGCACAAAATGCATACAAATGCATTGATCCAAAAACCAAAAAAATATATCATTCTCGACATGTCCTCTTTGATGAAAACCAAAATGGTCCTCATGACAACCCAGAGTCTTCATCGTCCTCGGCAGCTGCTCCACTCATCAACGCCTCGTCTCCACCACAACCTCCGCCAGTGACTTCGGCAGGGGATAATACTTCTGCATTACCTCCAAGTAACGGCTTTGTTTCCTCTTCTTCTACTTTCCGAAATTTAGACTTTGTTCATTTGTGTCCTAATTTCTCTTCTTCGCATGACGGTGAGGCATCCTCATCAAATTCACATATGCTTCCTCTCCCCCATGACACTACTTTGCACATTGATTCAACATCTGTTCCCTGCGACTTGTACCACGAATTACCCACACCCGCTCCATGACCACTCGGTCGATGAACAACATCTATAAACCCAAACAATTGCATTCAAGAACCAAACATCCCATTCTAAATACCATTGAACCAAGTTGTGTGGGCCAAGCACTCCGTGAAACACACTGGAGAACAACAATGTCAGAAGAACTTACTGCGCTCATGCGCCATGGTACATGGGAACTGGTTCCCCCACCAAATAACTGTAAACTAGTGGGTTGCAAATGGGTCTTCCATGTAAAACGCAAAGCTAATGGGTCTGTTGATCGCTTTAAAACAAGGCTTGTCGCTAAAGGCTATCATCAATGTCTTGGATTGGACTACAAGGAAACATTTAGCCCCGTTGTGAAGCCCGCTGCTATTCGCACTGTTTTGACAGTTGCTGTTATGCAAGGATGGCCTTTGAGACAACTTGATGTCAACAATGCATTTCTGCATGGAGAGTTGACTGAAACCGTATATATGGTCCAACCCCTGGGATTCAAAGATGCCTCGAAACCTAACCATGTTTGCAGGTTAAATAAGGCCATCTACGGCCTCAAACAGGCTCCTCGAGCTTGGTACTCGGCGCTCAGATTGGCAATCATGAATCTTGGTTTTCAAAATTCGAAAGCGGACTCCTCTTTGTTCATATATCGCCACAATTCTGTTTTGTGATATTTATTGGTATATGTGGATGATCTAGTTATCACTGGCAGTGACATGCAATTTGTGTCTCATATCATTGACCAACTTGGAGTTCGATGCTCTTTAAAGGACATGGGCCACCTTCACTTTTTCTTGGGTATGGAAGTCATTTCTACTACATCAGGTCTCTTCCTCTCACAACACAAATATATTCGGGACCTCCTCTCTAAAACCAACATGACAGGTGCTAAGGAAGTTTCTACTCCGGTGTCCACAAGCACAGCTCTAAAGTTGGTTGATGGTACAACATCTTTTGATAGTACCGAGTTTCGAAGTGTCATTGGCGGTCTTCAATATTTGTCTCTCACCCGTCTGGACATTTGTTTCTCCGTGAATAAACTCTCACAGTTTATGCACAGCCCCACAGTAACTCATTGGGCAGCTGCAAAGAGACTCCTCCGCTACTTGAACCAAACAATCTTTCATGGCATCCACATAAAAAAAATTCCAGTTTTGCTCTCACAACATACTTTGATGCTGATTGGGTGGGCAATTTTGATGATCGTACATCCACATCCACGTACATATGCTTTCTTGGTTCCAACCCCATTCCTTGGAGTTCAAAAAAACAAAGAGCTGTAGCAAGATCGTTGACTGAAGCTGAATATAGATCCCTTACAAATGCAGCTTCAGAAACTATGTGGCTGCTATCACTATTCACAGAACTCGGGTTACCAATGAAAGATTCACCGAAATTGTTATGTGATAATTTGGGTGCAACTCACCTCAGTTTTAATCCAGTGCAGCATTCTCGGATGAAGCATATTTAGATTGATCTACATTTTGTTCGTGATTTGGTTCAACGTGGCATTCTCAATGTTCATCATGTCAACACTCAAGATCAGCTCGCGGATTTACTGACAAAACCATTGTCACGACACCGCACAGATTCTCTCAAAATCAAGATTGGCTTAGCCGATGGCAGCTCCATCTTGCGGGGGCGTATAACGGAGAACTCCTCAAATCAAGCACAAGATCAATCTTATCCTGCTTATTAGGCTGAACATCTGTTATAACGGAGGACTCTTCAAATCATGTACAAGATCAATCTTATCCTGATTATTAGGCTGCACATCTGCTTGTAACAGCTAGAAATTTTCTGTAACAGTTAGACTTATTTTTAGCTTTCCCTCCTAGAATAGATTCTATATATTTCCATTCAAACAATTGTAAAAAATATATTCTTCCAAGACAGCAATAAAAAATTCAGTGTCAATATTTTCAAACTTTATCACATGCCACTTGTATGGTTGAGGGTACCTTATGTACATTTCCTTTGTTTTGATACTGTGGAGCAAAAAATGTATTTCTTTTTCTTATGAATTCTTCTTTTATTTCATTAAGACTGTGATCTCTAGTCTCTATTCTTCTTTATCTTTTGCTGTATTTTATGATTTTAAAAAATAAAAATTCTCTAGTTTATTTTTCTTCCTCTTTCATCCCAATCAGAGTTCATAAGAAAGATGGATTTCCTTGATTTTTGAGTATTGAAGGTGGTTGGATTCTGTATGAGATTGTAAAAATAATGGGTTTTTAGCATAGAGTAAAAATTCTGTCTGAAAATTTTATGTTCTCTGGCAATTTGTTAAAGTGTGAAATAAGCTCTGAAATCACATCCTGATTCCATTGGTGTAGTGCTTCTTCAAGCCAGTTGGTAAAGTAGAGCTGGTAGAACCAGAATATGGTAGAGCCATCTCTCCACAGTGCACATTGCAGGGTAATGCATCAATAAGGACTGTCTCTCTTGTGGTTCATGTTACGGATGTTGTGTGTTTCAAAAATCGCACACATTAGACATTCCTAGCCATCATTTTTCTTCACTTTCCTACACTGAATGTTGACTGTTTATTTGCTTTGTAACCTTGCTCTGAAGGCCGCGGAGAATATGGGTATCCAATCTAAGTGTAGTTTGAAATCATCCGATCACCCTGCCATGTTTACTTTGGTGATTTGGCTCTACCATATTCAGGTTTGACCAGCTCTACTACATAATCTCCCTTTTCTTTGAATGAGAATACTGTTGGGGTTCCTTGGGATTTCTATGGCTCCACTGTATTTTTGGCACATGAAAAGCGGTTGCGTTCATAGTATGAATTCAGTGGCTTCTCTGAACTGTTGGCTGTCCTTGAAAGGGTTGTCATAGAATGCTTGGCCATGAGTTTGTACTGTACATTCAGGTGGTTTGTATGAGCAGGACCAATGGTTCGTTGATCCATACTGTTGATTTGATGGGCCCTATTGTCACCTTAAAAAAACCAAAAAGAGGATTTAATGGACCCTATTGTTAATGATCCATGCACCAAATATCACATAGATATGAAGATTGTAGCTATAGGAATATTTGGACCTTTTTTCCTTCTTCTTTTTTTGCTATATGTGAACTGTTTCTGTATTTATTCCTTGAAAGGCATGTTTGGGTATGTGAATCCAAAGGAAAAGAAAGGAAATAATAATAATTATTCTATGATGATTTCCATGAGAACTACTGAAACATGGTTGTTGTCCACCTATTGAAGGCTTAGGATTTCTAACCATCTAGGACATTTTGGTGCATGGTCGTCCACATTGGCCAGTAGTATTAACGGTATGGATGACTGAACCATGGGCCTCACATATACAAACTCTCAGCCTGAGCATAGTACAATACCTGCTATTGAGAAATGTGATGTGGTTCTTTCTTTAGTTTTTTTTTACTGTTAGCTTAGCTGATTTCTGAAAGCTATTTTTGGTAAATAAAAATATATTTTGAATGCTTTTGTTTTAGCATATCTCAGCAGATTCTGAAGGAATGTCAAGAGTTCTTACCTCTTTTGGGAAAGAACAAATGCTGCTACTTCAAAATAGTATTCATATAACCTGCATTGTAAAAGATTGAAAGGAAGCTTATTGATTGATCTCTCAACGAAAAGCAAGAATGCAGATATTGTAATTGAATCAGCAGAGCAGAGGCTTCAAAGGCAAAGTGAATCGGTGTTTTTGACGGACAATGAATGCAAACAGAGAACTTCAAAAGTAAGTAATCTCGATGTAAATTTGTCATATTTCATGATGGGAGATGATTATTGTTTGTGAAGCAATGGGTTTTAAGTATAGAGGTTACTGGTTGATACTTTATAGATATGTTTAAATTCAAATTTCACCAAGATATTGCTGTTTTTACTTTATATTTCTGTTTATTTATTTGTTGTTTCCATTTCACTGCCTTCTAAATTTAGAGCAGGTGATCACATGCATCTGCCATGGAACAATTTTCTTCTGTGGAAGTTGGGAATTCCCATGGATTCTTTTTTTTTTTTTTTTTTTTTTTTTAAATTTAATTTTTTTTAATTTTAATTTTTTAAAACCCTATGATATAAAGAATATTTTAATTTCATCCAATTCCTTTAAGATTATTCGTTGGAGAAATCTGTTTCAGGCTGACTCCAGTTGTTGTTTCCTTGCAGTGTTTTCGTCCATGATTTCATTCCATGCAAAGAGGATTTAGACACCTTTTATCAGTAGCTTGGTTTCCAATTAGAATGAAGTATTTATTTTCTGGAGGATTTATTTGCACTTCCATCTTGTCCTCTGTGCTGTGGAGCAGAAAGGAAGGATCTTAGCAGCACCTAAGGAGTGGCTAGATATTTAATTCTGTACAGATGGGTGATTATAAATTTTCCATTGGCCAAGAGTTCTCTGATGTCAAGGCATTCCGAAAGATGATTAAGGAGGCTGCTATTGCTCAGCACTTCGAGCTTCGGATAATAAAAAGTGATCTGATTCGTTACTTTGCAAAGTGTGCCAAGGAAGGTTGTCCATGGCGCATACGTGCTGTAAAGCTTCCCAATGCTCCAACCTTCACAATAAGGAGCCTTGAAGGGACACATACTTGTGGCAAAACTGCCCAACTTGGCCATCACCAGGCATCAGTAGATTGGATTGTGAATTTTATAGAGGAACGGTTGCGGGGCAATGTACATTACAAGCCAAAGGATATATTGCTAGACGTACAGAAGCAGTATGGGATTACTATTCCTTACAAGCAAGCTTGGCGAGCAAAGGAACGAGGCTTGACTGCAATTTTCGGATCTTCTGAGGAAGGATATTGCCTTCTTCCCGCATTCTGTGAGCAAATAAAGAAAGCCAACCCTGGAAGTATTGCGCAAGTGTTCACCACCGGGTCAGACCATCGATTTCAGCGGCTGTTTGTTGCTTTTCATGCATCAATCTATGGCTTTGTGAATGGTTGTCTACCTCTTGTTGGTCTGGGTAGTATCCAGTTGAAAAGCAAGTACCTTGGCACTTTACTTTCTGCTACGTCTTTCGACGCGGATGGTGCAATATTTCCATTGGCTTTTGGTGTTGTTGATGTAGAAACCGATGAAAGCTGGATGTGGTTCTTATCAGAGTTACATAAGCTGCTAGAGTTGAACATTGAGAAGATACCTCATCTAACAATCCTGTCTGATGGACAGAAAGGCATAGTAGATGCTGTAAAAAGAAAATTTCCTAGTGCATCCCATGGGTTTTGCATGCGCCATTTAAGCGAAAACATTGGCAGAGAGTTCAAGAATTCAAGGCTTGTTCAACTTCTGTGGAAGGCAGCTCATTCCATCACCACCATCGGATTCAAAGAAAGAATGGAAGAAATTGAAGAAGTTTCTGCCGATGCAGCCAAGTGGATTAAACAGGTTCCCCCTTCCCGTTGGGCGGTGGCGTATTTTGAAGGATCACGGTATGGCCATCTTTCTTCAAATATCGAGGAATTCAATAGATGGATTCTTGAAGTGAGAGAACTCCCCATAATCCAAGTAATAGAACAGATACATAGTAAATTAATGGCTGTGTTTAATGAACGTTACGTGAAAAGTTTGGCCTGGACATCGATACTTGCCCCATCTGCTGAGACACGTATTTCAGAATCAATCGCTCATGCGGGTGGTTACCAAGTACTTCGCTCAGATGAAGTAGAATTTGAAGTAATATCTGCTGACCGCTCGAATATCGTGAACATTGGCACCCGTTCTTGTTCATGTCGCGATTGGCAGGTCCATGGACTACCATGCTCACATGCTGTTGCAGCACTCCTCTCGTGTAGAAAGGACGTCTATGAATATACAGAGAAGTGTTTTGCTACCGCTAGGTACCGTGAGACATATTCACAAGCAATACATCCCATTCCTGATAAAAGTGAATGGAGAAAAGCATATGACGGTGAAGGGGATGAGGACACTAGACTGGTACGGCCACCCAAATTTCGCCGTCCCCCAGGACGCCCTGAAAAGAAGCGGCTATGCATGGAGGATCAAAATCGAGAAAAGCACACTGTGCATTGTAGTCGTTGCAACCAAACAGGGCACTATAAGACAACATGCAAAGCAGAGATCATCCAGAGGATAGAACAGTATTAGATATGTGTAATTTTGTACTTCCAATCTATAAATCTCCCTCAAATAGTAGTTTGTATGTACCATATTAAAAAATAGTATTGCATGTTGAAGGCGTGCCTGCTCATGTAGTGTACAGTGAGAAGCAGCAATGTATTTTAATCTATACCGTGTTTGAAGTGAACTTTAGGATTGGAGACAATCTTTTACTACTCTCTAGTCTCTATTCAGATTATCACTCGAAGCTGCTTTTCATCTTTCATCCATTATGCAGTTTTTGAAGCCTAACGTTGGTATTCAGCTTTTTGCTAACATGGAAAATGTCATTTATCTTGTGTGAGATACGCGGGCCTCATCTAAGTGATAAGTCGTTAAGTTTCAATTTTTATTTGTTTCTACTTAATAGGTCTGACTAGTGGTGCCATTTGCAGGTATATGCACATAGAGTGCTGCCATTTGGGTGCGAGAGGTATAGGGGTGTAACCCAATGATACTAGCACCGCCATAAGTTTAAGGTCGTACAAGGCAGATGTGCAGCCATGTGATATATCCACACCATCCGACCTCTCAATCAGATGTGTCATCTCAAAAAACCTTGGGACCCAAAACTCAGTGATGAGGACATCCAACCGTTTAAAGTTTATCATCGACGGAAGCGGGCCCCACAAGCATCACTATGGATAGGATGAGATTGAATATCAAGAAAAGCTTGTTGCAGAAATTTTTTTTTAGTTTCTTAATCTTATGTTAATTTTCTATTGCAGAAATTTCTATTTTTAGAAGTTCATATTTTTAAAAATTGCCATTTTTAGATATTTGTATTTTTAGAAAATTCTACTTTAGTTAATTTTCTATTTTTCTGATAATTCTAGTCTTAAGAAATTTCTATTTTTGTTAGTTTCTTTTTAGGTTGTTTCTAATCTAAGTAGGGGTATTTTGTTATTTTCTATTTATTTGCAAGCTCTATTTAAAGGGAATTAAGCCCTAAACATTGGAGTTGATTTTATTTTTTTGAGAAAAGAATAAAGCTATTGAGCTTTTTTACAGCCGGGTGTGAGACATTCCTCTTACTCCTCCTTCGTCTTCTACTTTCTTTCTTTGGTTAATTATTCTAATCTTCTTATTACTTCTTCTTTCTTCCATTTAGTTTATTTGCAAAAATTTGAAATTCTATTTGTGAATTTCCTACTTGGATTTATTCAAACATCCCCAACTGGTAATCCTATTTGATCCAACAGTTTGTTAAAAGATTAGATCATCACGTTGGATGGTTGAATTGACTCTTGTGAGGCATGAAAGTCCTATCATTCGTAGGACGCACTTTTTATATTTGAATCTTTAGTACTCTATGGTTGTAATGGATGACCATGATCGTTAATAATGATTGTAATAGATGACCATGATCATTGATGAGTTTTTTTTCCAAATAATTCTTATTTATGATGAATAACCATGCTGAAAATGATTGTTTATTTTATGTTTTATCTTAAATTCTAATTTTGCACATTTAGGATAGATCGTGTTGTCCCACATCACTCAGCCCAATCCAAAGGTAAGGTGTTCCACAACAAAGGAAAGGAGCTTAGAAGGAATGTCCACTGTCCCGCATCACTCAGCCCAATCCAAAGGTAAGGTGTTCCACAACAAAGGAAAGGAGCTTAGAAGGAATGTCCACACTTGAATTGTACAAGGTCTGCCTGAGTTGCAAAACAGCCTAACATTTTGGCCCAACCTTTCATCTGGACTGGATAAAGAGTCTTAATAGCCTTGACTCTATACACACAGCAGGGTCCCTCCACATTGATCAACGATGGGTGTTCTCTCAGTATGTTTCTTATGCTGTGACCCATTGAGGTTTGGAACGGGCTGGTTTTTGGGATCTGGGTTTTTTTTTTTCCTGAGGTGACACATCATATGAATGGGTTCGATTCTATGAAAACATCAAAGGGCCCATTATCTGTTGGAATATTTGGTTGAATTAAATAGACTATCAAAAATCGAGAACTAAAAAAGAAAATAAAATTTGAGAAAGAGGACTTATTGAATTGAGTCGAGGCGTGACGTGAGTCACTCGGCTTGAAATCGAATTTGCTCCCCTTGGACAGTGTCCCAAGTGCAACAGGTTTCCAGAGCAATTGACCTCCAGGATACAACGACTATGATCCGGTCCCAGTGGTGCATTCACTGTACGTGAGCTCGAACCACTTGCATTTTAACCTAAAAGTGCTAAGTTGACTCAGCAACGAACTTAACAATCAAAATTCATAAACCAAAATACAGAGAGAGTTTTATAAGAGGGGAAATGATTTTTCGTACTTTAAAAACAGGAACGAAAGTCCTTATATAGACTCCAAAGTAGTGCATTAAACATCTTTTTGAAAGGGTTAAGTTTGTTGGGTTTAAACCCAACAGATGCGACTAATCGAATAGTCGTATCTCACTAGTTTAAAACGAAAATGCGCAAGTGCGAGTACACTCTTACAAATAAAACGACTACCCATACACACACCCATGCGAGTACACTCGCACTTGCACCCACACACACACCCGTGCCCAGCCCGTCGCGTCACGCACGGACAAGGGCTCGGCTCGGCTCATCGCGCGCATGTGTAGTCAATGACATGGATTTAACATAGCCCCCCAGCGAAAAAAAAATCAAAAAATTTCAAACGTGAAGGGAAACCAAAATATTTGAAATCTAAATTTAAATATAAATTTTGAAACAAATACAACAATTCCCCACATGTTTCAAAATAAAAAGTCTTTCGGGTTAAAGCGTAATAGTTGTGCAATGGTACCGGTGTTACCATAGACTTGAACCGATATTAGAGTAACAAGACAGGTGTACAGGAATTAGGTGACACCATAGTCTTGAACCTATATCCTTTTAGTGTAAATCGCAAGTATATGACACTCACACAACTCTTCTTCTGCAAGTGAATTTATGGTTCGGTGCTTTTCGACTATATACCATTACCTGGATTTCATGAGTGTTCTAGAGAATTCGCCTAGATTCTCATAGGAAGCGGTCTCCACCTCCACACCCATATAGGTGAATTCTATCAAGTGTATGCAACAACTATATACACTACCAAATATATAACCATGGATCCATTAAGAGTTCTAAAAAACTTAAGGTTCTAAAAAACTCATTCTTCTGCGTTGCTACTCGCACTGTACATAATAGAAGGGGCTCATATATCTTAGTGCAATCGTCTACCTTGTGTCTTATTGTTTACCCATTGAATCTATCTCATGAGATCTTCACTTGTATTGGTTGGGTTGTCAATACTGACAGCTCATATATTGGGCTTAGCCTCATTCCCTTTGATGTATCATTGACTAATTTTTTATATAGTCTTTTAGTCAGAGGATCTGCTAGATTGTTTTTTAACCTCACAAAGTCAATAAATGTGACTCCATCATGCAACATGTGTTTCACTATGTTATGTCTGCGTCTAATATACATGTTTTTTCCATTATATATTTTACTATTTACTTTTGTTATAGCTGCTTGATAATCACAATGAATAGACACGACCGATACAAGCTTGGCCACAATAGTACATCAACTAAGAGATTTCTAAGCTACTCGGCTTCTGATCCAGCATTTTCTAAGGTAATAAACTCGAATTCCATAGTTGATCGAGTGATAAATGTCTACTTGGTAGACTTTCAAGAGACTGCTCTTCCACCCAAGGTGAAGACATAACCTCTAATGGATTTTATCTCATTTAAATCACTAATCCAGTTTGCATCACTGTAATATAGCAGGATAACTATTATAATATAAACTATAAGTCATACTTCCTTTTAGGTATCTCAAAATCCTAAACAAAGCATTCCAATGCTCTTTTTCAGTGATATGTGTATATCTACTTAGTTTTTCTACTACAAAAGATATATCTGGTGTAGTGTAGTTTGTTAGATACATAAGGCTACCAATTATTCTGGAATACTCCAATTGAGACATACTACTACCTGTATTCTTTATGAGAGTCACACTGTAATCGTAAGGTGTACTGACAGGTAAGCAATAAAAATGGTTAAACTTTTTCAGTAACTTTTCAATGTAATGAGATTGTGATAATACAATAACACCATTTTTTCTGGTTACTTAAATACCCAAGATTACACTAGCCTTTCCTAAGTCTTTCATGTCAAATTTAGATGACAAAAATTTCTTAGTCGTAATAACTAATTTAATATTAGTTCAAAAAATAACATGTCATCAACATAAAGGCACATATATAATAACATAATCATCTCCAGATATTTTACTGTATACACATTTATCGACATTATTTATATGATAACCATTTTATTTCAAAACATTATTAAAATTTTCATGTCATTGTTTAGGAGCCTGTTTTAGACCATATAGAGATTTAATTAGTCTACATACTTTATATTCTTTACCTAATATCTTATAACCCTCGGGTTGCTCCATATATATTTATTCTTCTAAATCTCCATTTAGAAAAGCTATCTTAACGTCCATCTGGTATACTATTAGTTTATATATGGGAGCTGTCGCTATTAAAACCCTGATAGTTGTAATTCTAGTTACAGGAGCATAGGTATCAAAATAATGTATTCATTCTTTTTGTCTAAATCTTTTTGCTACCAACTTAGCCTTAAACTTATCAATAGTCCCATTTAGTTTTAATTTCTTTCTAAACACTCATTTATAGCCTATTGGTTTGTTTCTAAGTGGTAGGTGTACAAGTTCCCAAGCATTATTAAATATAATAGATTCTGGCCCCATTCATCATTTATTGCTTTATTCCAAAAGGTTGCATCTTGAAAGTTATTTGCTTCTATATAGGTTGTAAGATCATCTTCTACTAAAAAGGTGAAAAAACTATCTCCTAGTTAGTTTTTTTTCTAACCCTAGTATTTTTTCTTGGTTTTATCTCTTCTACTTCTTTCTTGTAAGTATTTTTACTTGTAGACGAGATATCTGATTCATTAACTTCTTCTATTCTTATAGATTTAGACTTCATAGAGAATATGTTCTTAAAGAACTCTGTATACCTAACTTCTATAATTGTATTAGGATTTAGAATATTATCTTTAGTTTTTAAAACTAAAAACTTATAGGCTGTACTGTTTTGTACGTACCTTATAAATATACAGTCGGTCGTTTTAGGGCCTAACTTTTTTTTCTTTATTTCAAGCAATCCTACTTTAGCAAGACACCCCCACACTTTAATATATTTATAACTAGGAACATGATCCTTCCAAAGTTCGTAAGGAGTTTGTTAGAAGATTTAGAAGGAATTCTATTTAGGATATAACAAGCAGATAAAATTGCTTCTCCCCATATATTTAAGGATAAGCCTGAATTATTTAATGTAGCACTCATCATCTCCTTTAGAGTTCTATTCTTATGTTCTACTATTTAATTCTATTCTGGTGTATAAGCAGTTGTACTTTCGTGAACTATTCTACTTTGTTCACACAATTCTCATACTCACATCCTCTATCTGTTCTAAGTCTTTTAATTTTTATATTTAACTAATTTTCAACTTCAGTTTTATACTTAGAAAAAATATATAAAGCTTCATCTTTACTCCTTAACAGATAGACTCTAGTGAATTTCGAATAGTCATTTACAAAAGTTATGTAATATATTTTTTCTCCTCTACACATGTGATTTCTAAAATCACATAAGTCACTATATATCTAAGTCTAATAGAACAAATGATCGTTCTATTCGTTTAAAGGGTTTTCTAATGAATTTTGATTCTACGCATGTTTCACATTTATCGAATTCTTTATTAGATATATTAGGTAATAAACCTAATCTTTTCATTTTCTTCAAAGATACTACATTCACATGACCTAATCTACTATGCCATAGATAAAAGAGTTCAATGATATAAATAGAACTGGATGTCTTCTTATTATTATCATTGGATACATCTACAATGAATAAACCATCACTGCAATATTCCTTACCAACAAAAGTTTCATTCTTAGTCATTACAAGTTTATTTGAATCAAATACTAACTTGACACCAGCTTTATTGATGAGCGAACTGGAGACCAAGTTTCTTCTAATATCAGGCACATGTAGGACATCATTCAGTAACAGAGTCTTTTTAGAAGTGAGTTTCAGAAGTACTTTCTCTTTCCCTACAATTGGAGATGTTTTAGCATTACCCATGAATACATGTTCATCATCTCTTGATACTTGGTAGGAGATCATCATGCTATGATCCTTGCACACGTGCGTAGTTGCACCAGTGTCTAATACTCACTCTAAGTTGTTTATAAGAAAGACTTCTGACACCACATCTACTACCATATCAGACTCATTGTCTATTTCTGTAAGATTAGCATATGGCTTATCTTTGTTTTTCTTAAACCTGCAGATTTTAATATAATGTTTAAGTTTTACACAGTTGTAGCAAATTTTTTTTTTTTTTGAATTAATTGTTTGTATTCTTCTTTTGAGCCTACATTCATTTTCATAATGTCCAGGTTTGCCACAGTTAAGACATTTGCCTTTTTCTTTATTATTATTTTTTCGACTTGATTCCACAAGATTCGCCTTTGAATCTATCTCATTTCCATTTCCTTTTTGGTCCTTGATTCTACTAGCCTCCTCTATTTATATGTGTACGTTAATAGTTTTTAAAAAAACACTGTTCTTTTTTATGTTTCATTTTATTCTTATATTCTTTCCAGAAGGGCGGTAACTTTTCTATCAGCGCTCCTGACAGAAATGCTTCATCCAACTTAATTCCTTTTGTTAACAGTTTGTAAACTAGATTTTGAAAATCATAAATTTGATTTGTGACAGGTTATTGTCTATCATTTTATAATGAAGGAAATTAATGATTGCATATTTCTTAGCATCTGCATATTCTATAACGTACTTCTTTTCTAAAGCAATCCATATGTCTTTAACAGACTCGTAAGAAGCATATATATTATATAGTTTGTTGGAAAAAGAGTTTAGAATATAATTTTTATAATTATTTTCATCTGCTGCTTCAGTTTGATTTGCTGGATCTATAGTGAATGATTCATACAGAATGTATGAAACTTTAAGGGTGGTTAGTGTGAACATCAGTTTCTGTTTCCACTATTTAAAATATTGTCTAGCGAATGGTTCAATTTTAGCTAATTTGGCAGAAGTATTTACTGTTATGGTAGCCATAGTATATGTAATTCAACATTTTGATTTCAAGATTATTGGAATATTTGGTTGAATTAAATATACTATTAAAAATCGACAACCAAAACAGAAAATAAAATTTAATGACTTAGCAACGAATATAAGCACTCTTTTGAAAGGGTTAGGTCTGTTGGATTTAAACCCAACAGGTGTGACCAACCGAACAGTAGTATCTCTCTGGCCGCACCTGTTGTTGAGGGTCAAATATTGCATATCAGACCCCAGTTATTGCCAGGATTTACAAACATAGTATTGTTTAACGGCCTGATTTAATCATGTTTGTGATGCAGGGTGTATTCACGAGCTTGGACTGGAAAAGGGTACTAAAAGCATGGATTTAACAGTTTGAAGTCACCAAGGCAAGCGACGGACTCTAGGAGACCAAGATCGACAGATTTGCACGCTAGGGATCCAAGAAAATCGAGGAATTGAAGCTCAAGTGGCCTGAAAAGTGTCCAGAATGCAAGATCATAGGGTTCCCACCATCCGATCAGTTCAAAACTCCATACGTGGCCTGAGGACCATAAATGAACCGTACACGTAAAATTTCATCCATTGGATCGCTGTGGAATTGGCCCAACGGACATATCAGCCCATAAAACCATTGATTTTGGGCCCGCTTGCTATCTAGATGTGCTTGAAAATTGGTCTCAACGCGTTAAATGAGCTGACAATACGGATGGACGGAGCGGATTTCTCACGAACATCTCCGTAGGACCGCATGTGCATCATGTGTGCATGGTACACAAGTGCACCAGCCGTGCACTGAATTCCTCAAAGTCGGTCAGCGCACGCTGACCGACGTCTCCCTCTCCAACTCGAAGTCGTTCCTGCGAAAGAAACAGAGGTTGCGGGTGAGTCTTGTGGGCCACCACCGTGATGCAATGGACTGATCCGGACCGTCCATCAGAAGCCCTTGCCCCCTATCATCCTCGCCTAGATGGCGGAATTTCAAGAAACATCGGAGGCCGGCTGTTGATCGTCAAAACTGAAGGTAGACGGTGGAGAGATGTGATTTGATGGACCGCACTAAACCCAAGTAAAAGTAACCCTTCGTGACTGAAATTTCGAGAGGAATTCAATGGACGGTTTGGATTTCTCAAGCGATAAGGTAAGTGGGCCCCACCGAGAGTCCAGCGCACGAAACACGCAAGCCCTGTTTACAGCGCGGCCGAAACCCGAACGCTGCGGGCTGTTTTGTATCAACAGAGAGGATCAGTCCGACGACCCGGACCGTCCAAAATCATCCCAAAGTCGGACTGACCAGAGCCAAGGAGCCCAAATGGCTCAGATCCTGCACTTGGAGCCAAAAGGCCTCTCCAGACACGATCTGTTGCTGTTTTAGATGCGGCGGATGTTGCAGCTGCGTAGGATTTCCGCAGCGACTCCACCTACGGAAAGGAGGCTTGCAGACCAACCTCTCTACTGCCCTTGGCAGCTATAAAACAGAGGGAAAACGAAAGAGAAAAAAAGAAGAGAGGGAGCGGGTGGAGGCTGAAAATGTGAAGACAGTTGGGTGGCACGAAGGCTGGACGTGGCTGGAAGCTTCACGAAGACTGGACGTGGCTGGAAGCTTTGGCTGGAACAGGGATGGAAGCTTTGGCTGGAACAGGGGGCTGAAAACGAGAGAGAAAGAGAAAAGATAATAAGTTTTTTTTCTTACTTTCTTTTATTTTTCGTTTTCTTTTTCTTTTGATTTGCTTTGAGTTCAAGCCATTCATGTCTAGCTGAACCTCTTAGTTAGGGATAAGAGGTGAAGCCTGTAGCGTGATGGGAGACTGTTATTATGCCTTTTAGTTATACTGAATTGAATTTTGATTTAATTTTATTATGAGAATATTTGTAGTCTTTAATGGCCTGTTATGACTGACATTACAATGGGTTTGCAATGGCTTTGAGTATTTCCTTTTCCGTATTTTGATTGTGACGTCATGAAGCCCTGTTGTTCGCCATTGTCTCCTGGGCATTGCTGGATGGCGGTATCCTTCCTAACCTTCACAATCATCTGATTGGTTTGTAATTGGTTTAATTCTGTTGTTTGCTCTGTCTCCTGGGCATGGTTTGATGATAGAATCCATTCTGATTCATATTCCTTTCATCACATGAAGACTAAATCAAGTAGGTTCAGTTTGATTTCCATGAATTTTAATGCAGGCATAGATCTCCCTGATCCCTACAAGTGGATCCTCTGAATCCCTAGTTTCCTTCCTCTGAATTCCTTAAAGTTTTAGATAATTATTCTACAATTATTCCTTAAAATTCTATTTGGTTAGATCGCATCTTAGTCTAGTTCTAGTTCTACTTGGTTTCAGATAACGTACAGGTATCAGTCCCTGTGGATTCGACCTCGGTCTTACCGAGTTTATTACTACATCACAACCCTATACTTGGGGAGTGAACAAGTTTTTGGCGCCGTTGCCGGGGACTGACGGTTACGTTTTTCTGAAATTAATTAGTTTTAGAATTAGGTTAGGATTAGGATTTCACTAACTTTAGGTTAAAGATTTTTATTTTATTTTATTTTTAGAAACTAACTTGTTTCCATGTTTTGTAGGATCCTGACATAAAGTTTCTAAATTGGTAATTCCTTCCTAATTTCTCTACTTTTTCTGTTTTTAGAATTAAGGTTTAAATCTTAGAAATTTTCTAACTCTAGTATTTCTCTATTTGTAGGAAATAGTTTATTTTTAGAAACTTTCCTCTTTTGTTTTTAGAAACTAGGTTAGTTATTTCCCTTTTTAGAGATTAACCTTCTATTTTTGTTCTCTAGTAACTTTCTAATTCTAACTCTTTTAGAATCTAATTTTTTTTTCCTAATTTTCTACTTATAGAATTTTTGTTAGAAACTAACTTTCCTATTGTGTAGGCCTTTAAGATAGGAATTTCTAATTTGGTAAGTTCTTTCTCTCTACTTTCTATTTTTCATATCTCTTTTTAATTTACTTCCTAGTTTAGGACTTTTTTCCTTTTTTAAGGTTTTCTAATTCTAGACATTCTCTGTAAGAACTGATTTGTTTGTTTTCTTTTGCAGGTCCTTAACTTAGGGGCTTCAATTTGGTAATTTCTTTCCAACTCTCTCTCCTTCTTTTTAGATTTTCTTTTCCTTTCTTAGGATTAGGCTTTAAATTTGATTGAGGGCTGTGAGTGTTTCATGCCCAAGTGGGCCTGTGACAACACTCGACGTCTCTTGACTGAAGGAGGATTGGTTGAGGGGTTGACTATCTATCGCAGGACTAGACACCGCTCGAAATCCCCTGAGTTAACTGAAGTTATGGCTGAAGACTAACCTCCTCTACTTCCACCCAGGGTGGAGGATACCCAAGATGAGAATGAGGTGCATCAGGCACCCCCGCCTCATACTTTACGAGATTATCTACAACCGGCGGGAGTGAGTATGCCCTCATGCATGATTTTCCCTGAAAACACAGGACAAATGGACATCAAGCCAGGAGTTATCCAACTCCTTCCCAAATTCCATGGACTTGAATCAGAAAGTCCATATTTACATTTGAAAGAGTTCGATGAGATTATGGCTACATTATGTTTTCCTAATGTATCTGAGGATACAATTAGGCTGAAACTCTTTCCTTTTTCCTTAAAAGAGAAAGCTAAGACGTGGTTACATTCACTGCGTCCTAGATCCATTGGCACATGGAACGACATGCAGAGGGAATTCATAAAAAAATTCTTCCCACATCATAAAACGATTACCCTTAGAAAAGCAATCATGAACTTTGCCCAAAAGGAAGATGAAACATTCTTCCAATGTTGGGAAAGGTTCAAAGATTTGGTCAGTTCATGCCCACAACATGGATTTGAAACGTGGCGCATTACAAATTTTTTCTATGATGGACTGACATCTTCCATGCGCCAAATGGTCGAGACAATGTGTAATGGAGAGTTCATTAATAAAGATGTTGACGAGGTATGGGATTACCTCGATAGTCTCGCTGAAAAAACACAATCATGGGACTATTACCCAATGGCGAACACCACGTCTAGGCCGACTCAATTAAAGGAGAAAGGTGGATTATATCTCTTGAAAGAAGAGGATGATCTCAAGTGTAAAGTGACTACGCTCATAAGGAAAGTTGAGGCCATGGAAGGAAAGAAGGATAAGGTTAATGAAATTGTTTGCGGCATCTGTGATTGCAACATTCATACAACTGAAAATTGTCCTACAATACCTGCCTTTCGAGGAGTGTTGAATGAACAAGCTAATGCCGTAAACAACTATCAAAGACCTTTTACTGGACCTAACTCCAATACGTACAATCCTAGTTGGAAAAATCATCTAAACTTTAGTTGGAGGAATGGACAAACAGCTACCCCTCAAGGTTTCTTCAATCAAAATCCAAATCAAGTGAAACCTCAAGAGGAACTGGTTCAAAATTCCATACAAGAGCTGGCTCAGGCAATGCGGGGAATTACAGATTTTATGTAAAAAATAGATTCTCGTATGACGGTTATAGAAAAGGGGATGCTTCCTGCACAACCTCTCCCCAATCCTAAAACGCAGTACGAGATCAATGATCCCAGCTCTTCAAATCAGATGGGGCACGCTAAATCCATCACCACTCTTAGGAGTGGAAAGATCATTGATAAAACTCTTCCGGTTAGGCCCGAAAAGCCTTAAAAACCAGAAGAGGATAACAATGATGGATCCAGTGATGCTCCACAAAAATTAGAACCGGAACTTCTAGAGAAGCCAGTTACTCCGTTCCCCCAACGGTTGGTTTCACCAAAACCTCTCTCTAACTCTCAGGATATCCTAGAGGTGTTGAAACAAGTGAAAGTCAACATTCCTCTACTTGATGTCGTGAAACAGATTCCTTCATATGCCAAATTTCTGAAAGACTTATGCACGACCAAAAGACGGAAAATTATTCAAAAGAAAATCTTCTTGAATGAGAAAGTGAGTGTCATCCTGAAGCAAGACGTGCCACAAAAATTCAAAGATCCCGGTAGCCCAACCATATCATGTGTAATCGGGAACCATTGAATTGATCATGCACTTCTTGACTTTGGAGCGAGCGTAAATCTGATTCCCTACTCGGTATACAAACAGTTAGATTTGGGTGAGATAAAACCCACCCTGACCACACTACAACTTGCTGATTGCTCTGTTCGTGTACCAAGAGGGATAATAGAGGATGTGTTAGTCTAGGTCGATAGATTTTACTACCCTGTAGATTTTATCATCCTGGACACCGAACCCATCAATAACATGAGCACTCAGATTCTGGTTATTCTTGGTCGCCCATTCCTTGCCACATCAAATGCAATTATCAATTGCAGGAATGGTGTCATGACTATGTCTTTTGGAAATTTGACATTGGAGTCAAACATTTTTTTCAATAACGGCAGCAACTCAGAGGATGATGATGATTTCCGCGACATTAACATGATTGACTCTTTCGTGGAAGATACGACACCGCTGACCTTATCCTCCGACCATCTAGAGACATGCCTGGCCCATTCCCATGATTTTGATGATGACATGCTTAGGGAGACGTGCGCTTTGCTTGATACTGCACCAGTACTTGAAGTTAACCAGTGGAGGCCACAGTTTGAAGAATTACCACAAACCGATGTAGTGCCTCTATCGTCTAACCTCAAGCCGCCGAAGCTTGACCTAAAACCTTTGCCCTCTGATTTGAAATATGCCTATTTAGGTCAAGATGAGACATACACGGTGGTGATCTCTGCCCACCTAGAGAAAGAACAGGAGAGTATGCTCATATATACTCTCATTGAGCATAAAGGAGCCCTGGGATGGACGATAGCGGACCTCAAGGGAATCGATCCCTCGATTTGTACTCACCGCATATATCTTGAGGATAAAGCAAAAACCGCTCGGCAACCACAACGTAGACTAAATCCAAACATGAAGGAAGTGGTTAAGGCCGAGGTTCTTAAACTATTGGACGTGGGTATCATATACCCTATATCTGATAGTCAATGGGTGAGCCCAACTCAAGTGGTCCTTAAGAAGTCCGGAATCACCATCGTAGCCAATGCTAATAATGAACTCGTGCCAACTAGAGTCACTACTGGTTGGAGAATGTGCATTGACTACAGGAAGTTGAATACCGTCACGAGGAAAGACCACTTTCCTTTACCATTCATTGATCAAATCCTGGAAAGGTTAGCTGGTCATTCCTATTACAGTTTCCTTGACGAGTATTCGGGCTACAACAAGATAGAGATAGCCCCTGAAGACTAGGAAAAGACCACATTTACATGTCCCTACGGCACCTTTGCCTGTCGAAGGATGCCATTCGGACTATGTAATGCCCCTGCCACCTTTCAGTGATGTATGCTCAGTATCTTTTCTGATATGGTGGGGCAATATCTAGAGGTCTTCATGAACGATTTCTCTGTTTACGGTCCATCTTTCAGTAAGTGCTTGGAAAGTCTTAAATGTGTGCTGAAAAGATGTGAAGAGAAGAACTTGGTACTTAATTGGGAGAAGTGTCATTTCATGGGTCAAAAGGGAATTGTCCTTGGGCATATCATCTCGTCCAAGGGAATCGAGGTAGATAAGGCAAAAATCGATCTTATCTCTAACCTACCTCTACCCAAGAACATCAGAGACGTGCGATCCTTCTTAGGACACGCAGGATTTTACAGGCGATTCATAAAGGACTTTAGTCTCCTCTCTCGTCCTTTATGTAATCTTCTTCAAAAGGATGCTCCGTACGAATGGACTGAGCAATGCCAGAAAGCTTTCACCAAGCTTAAGGGTACGTTAACCACTGCACCTATCATGCAGCCACCCGACTGGAGCCTTCCTTTTGAGCTTATGTGCGACGCTTCTGATTATGCTCTTGGGGCGGTCCTAGGCCAGAGAAAAGATAAGAGGCCCTACGTCATTTATTACGCAAGTAGAACTTTAAACTCTGCCTAGGTGAACTACTCGATTACGGAAAAGGAACTCTTAGCTGTAGTGTTCGCCTTGGACAAATTTACGTCCTACTTGATCGGATCCAAGATCATTATCTATACAGATCATGCGGCACTGAAGTATCTTCTTTCTAAGAATAATTCTAAGCCCCACTTGATACGATGAATTCTTCTACTCCAAGAATTTGATTTGGAAATTAAAGATAAAAAGGGAGTAGAGAACGTAGTGGCCGATCACCTTTCTCGCCTTAATACCTCTGATTCCCTTGAGGCGACCCATATCAATGATATGTTCCCTGATAAACAATTGTTTAGAGTCTCCCATTCACCTTGGTTTGTTGATATTGCTAATTATCTTGCCACAGGTTCCATACCGATACATTGGACTGCACAAGATAAGAAGAAATTCTTTACCAAGGTACACAACTTTTTCTGGGACGATCCATATTTATTTAAATATTGTCCAGACCAAATCTTAAGGAGATGTGTACCAGACGATGAGCATCAGAGCGTCATCTCCTTCTGTCACTCACAGGCCTGTGGTGGTCACTTTTCTGCTAAAAAGACCACGGCCAAGATTCTGCAGTGTGGCTTTTACTGGCCCACTATGTTTAGGGACACTCATGAGTTTTGCAAAGCTTGTGAGCGTTGTCAGAAATTGAGAGCATTGTCCCATCGAAATATGATGCCTTTGAATCTCATCCTTATCATTGAAGCATTTGATTGCTGGGGCATCGATTTCATGGGACCATTCCCCCAATCATTTGGAAATCTGTATATTTTGCTCGCCGTGGACTATGTCACTAAATGGGTTGAAGCGATTCTATGTCGAACTAATGACCATTGCACGGTCATTAAATTCCTAAAAGAAAACATCCTTTCTCGATTCGGAACGCCTCGAGCCATCATTAGTGATGGGGGCTCACACTTTTGCAATAAACTATTTGAGAGCTTAATGAAGAAATATAGTATCTCTCATAAGGTGAGCACCCCGTACCACCCACAGACAAGTGGGCAAGCCGAGATTTCTAATAGGGAAATCAAACACATTCTGGAGAAAACGGTTAACCCTGATCGTAAGGATTGGTCAATCCGATTGACCGATGCCTTATGGGCATACCGTACTGTCTTTAAAACCCCTATTGGAATGTCTCCCTTTAGACTTGTCTATGGGAAAGCGTGTCACTTGCCTGTGGAGCTGGAACATAAAGCGTACTGGGCGATCAAAAATCTTAATTTTAATCTGGACAATGCTGGCTCGCTACGCAAACTGCAATTGAATGAACTTGAGGAAATTCGGAATGATGCGTACGATAATTCAAGAATTTACAAGGACAAGATAAAAGCATTTCATGACCAACACATTTTGTGAAAATCATTCACGCCTGGTCAAAAGGTCCTTTTGTACAATTCTCGATTACATCTCTTTCCGGGTAAGCTTCGATCTCGTTGGACCGGCCCTTACATTGTTGTCACTGTTTTTCCGCATGGGGCCGTTGAGATAAGAGATCCCGACAATGGCAAGGAGTTTAAAGTCAATGGACATCGATTGAAACCATTTGTCGAGAAATTTGATTCAGAGGACATGTCCATGCCTCTGACTGATCCTGTTTACCAGGATTGATCTCCTAGTCTGATGGAGGTATAGGTAGGTTTCCTGTTTTCTTAGGACTAGGGTAGTTGCTTTATTTGTCTGGCTGAAGATGGTAAACTTAGCGCTCCTGGGAGGCAACCCAACTCTTCATTTCATTTTATTTTTATTATTAGTTAGTTCAATGTTTGTGGGTAACATTACTGCAAACCCTCACGAGACTACAACTCGTCCACTAGGGGCAACCTAGGGGTTTAAAGGCTTGTTGCATACGCTAAATGCAATCGAGAGCACCTACGAAAGTGGTATAGGTAGGATTTTATTTTTGTTATTTTATTTTTCTTCTGTTGGTTTTTCTTTTGTGCTGACCCGCTCTTACGTAGATATCTTTGGAAAGCCTCTTGATTCTTTCGTCCAGGTACTATCTTTCCATCACTCCTCCTATATTTCCGTTGTCCCATGTGCATTGCATGTTTATTTCTTTTACATTGAGGACAATGTAGATTTTTGGTTGGGGGTGGGAGATTAGGTTTCCTAATCAGTATTTCTTAGTCTTGAGCAGAAAATTGTGAAAATTTTTAAATTTTTCTAGAATTTCGTATGAATTCGAAGCGATTTTGACGGCCATCTTGGATTTAGAATTACAAGATAAGTGATGTTGGATGACTCTTGGATTCAACTATTTGTTAGATTTCACAGTTAAGTTAGAACTATTAATCCATGATTAGAAGTTTTAAACATTGATTGAATCATAATTTTACATGTCACATCTCGGTTACACATTAAGGTTTCATTCAATATTGAATGATTAATTTGGTGATCACTAAGCTTGAAAGGAACCAACCTGAGAAATTGAAAAGATTGGGCGAATGGTTTTCACCATAGGTTTGCTCCCTACAGGTGAAGGTTTGATTCCCCAAGGTTGACATTTATAAACTTTTTGGCGTCCGATCTTTACCATAGGTTTGCTCCCTATAGGTGTAGATTCGAGTCTCCTCCTTGGCTGTACTTTTAAGAAGTGGACATAGTGTGAAAATCATTAAAAGCTGGAAGAAGGAATCAAGCTTTGGTTTAGGTGTTGGTTATCATGAATTCTCTTATGGTTACCAATGATATCCTGAAATAGAGAAGCGAATTTTAATAATGTTAAGCCGAAATTACACGATACACCCACGGAACTCAATATTTAGAATCGTTCTGATTAATGGATTAATATTTGAGGTTGATTATGAAGTTTACCGTGAGCTTGATTTCAGGAGAAAGTAATGCCAACATTCATGAATCTTAGAATTCGAGTATTTGAATTGTTTTTCATAAATCTCTTGAGTTTGTAGAAATTGTCCTGTATTTCTCAACTTATTTTTCGCATACTTTGCTCGGGACTAGCAAGATGCTGGTTGGGGGTTGTGTTGAGGGTCAAATATTGCATATCAGACCCCAGTTATTGTCAGGATTTACAAACATAGTATTGTTTAACGACCTGATTTAATCATGTTTGTGATGCAGGGTGTATTCACGAGCTTGGACTGGAAAAGGGTACTAAAAGCATGGATTTAATAGTCTGAAGTCACCAAGGCAAGCGACGGACCCTAGGAGACCAAGATCGACAGATTTGCACGCCAGGGATCCAAGAAAGTCGAGGAATTGAAGCTCAAGTGGCCTGAAAAGTGTCCAGAATGCAAGATCATATGGTTCCCACCATCCGATCAGTTCGAAACTCCATACGTGGCCTGAGGACCATAAATGAACCGTACACGTAAAATTTCATCCATTGGATCGCTGTGAAATTGGCCCAACGCACATATCAGCCCATAAAACCATTGATTTTGGGCCCGCCTGCTATCTAGATGTGCTTGAAAATTGGTCTCAACGCGTTAAATGAGCTGACAATACGGATGGACGGAGCGGATTTCTCACGAACATCTCCGTAGGACCGCATGTGCATCATGTGTGCACGGTACACAAGTGCACCAGCCGTGCACTGAATTCCTCAAAGTCGGTCAGCGCACGCTGACCGACGTCTCCCTCTCCAACTCGAAGTCATTCCTGCGGAAGAAACAGAGGTTGCGGGTGAGTCTTGTGGGCCACCACCGTGATGCAATGGACTGATCCGGACCGTCCATCAGAAGCCCTTGCCCCCTATCATCCTCGCCCTGATGGCGAAATTTCAAGAAACATCGGAGGCCGGCTGTTGATCGTCAAAACTGAAGGCAGACGGTGGAGAGATGTGATTTGATGGACCGCACTAAACCCAAGTAAAAGTAACCCTTCCTGACTGAAATTCTAAGAGGAATTCAATGGACGGTTTGGATTTCTCAAGCGACAAGGTAAGTGGGCCCCACCGAGAGTCCAACGCCGACAATTTCGGGCGCTGTGCGGCTGAAACCCGAACGCTGCGGGCTGTTTTGTATCAACAGAGAGGATCAGTCCGACGACCCGGACCGTCCAAAATCATCCCAAAGTCGGACTGACCAGAGCCAAGGAGCCCAAATGGCTCAGATCCTGCACTTGGAGCCAAAAGGCCTCTCCAGACACGATCTGTTGCTGTTTTAGATGCGGCGGATGTTGCAGCTGCGTAGGATTTCCGCAGCGACTCCACCTGCGGAAAGGAGGCTTGCAGACCAACCTCTCTACTGCCCTTGGCAGCTATAAAACAGAGGGAAAAGGAAAGAGAAAAAAAGAAGAGAGGGAGCGGGTGGAGGCTGAAAATGTGAAGACAGTTGGGTGGCACGAAGGCTGGACGTGGCTGGAAGCTTCACGAAGACTGGACGTGGCTGGAATCTACGGCTGGATGGAACAGGGGGCTGAAAACGAGAGAGAAAGAGAAAAGATAATAAGTTTTTTTTCTTACTTTCTTTTATTTTTCGTTTTCTTTTTCTTTTGATTTGCTTTGAGTTCAAGCCATTCATGTCTAGCTGAACCTCTTAGTTAGGGATAAGAGGTGAAGCCTGTAGCGTGATGGGAGACTGTTATTATGCCTTTTAGTTATACTGAATTGAATTTTGATTTAATTTTATTATGAGAATATTTGTAGTCTTTAATGGCCTGTTATGACTGACATTACAATGGGTTTGCAATGGCTTTGAGTATTTCCTTTTCCGTATTTTGATTATGACGTCAAGAAGCCCTGTTGTTCGCCATTATCTCCTGGGCATGGCTGGATGGCGGTATCCTTCCGAACCTTCACAATCATCTGATTGGTTTGTAATTGGTTTAATTCTGTTGTTTGCTCTGTCTCCTGGGCATGGTTTGATGATAGAATCCATTCTGATTCATATTCCTTTCATCACATGAAGACTAAATCAAGTAGGTTCAGTTTGATTTCCATGAATTTTAATGCAGGCATAAGATCTCCCTGATCACTACAAGTGGATCCTCTAAATCCCTAGTTTCCTTCCTCTGAATTCCTTAAAGTTTTAGATAATTATTCCACAATTATTTCTTAAAATTCTATTTGGTTAGATCGCATCTTAGTCTAGTTCTAGTTCTACTTGGTTTCACGTACAGGTATCAGTCCCTGTGGATTCGACCTCGGTCTTACCGAGTTTATTACTACATCACAACCCTATACTTGGGGAGTGAACACCTGTGCTCAAGAGGATAACTTTTCCAAATCCATGGAACTTCTTTGGACTCCTTGCAGAGGCTTCTCGAATCCACGAGAAAGAAAGCAAGCAAAAAAGAAAATAAATTTTGTAAAATTCAAATTAATTAATTGATTGATAATTGTCTAATGTCTCCTTACACCATTAATAAAGAAAAAATAAACCAAAATTCATAATTACAAAAAAATAGCAAAATTCTAACTCTAATAAAAATCCTAATTCTAATAAAGCTCTTCTAAAGCCTAATTTCTAAAACTAAAAATTCTAAACAAACTTTTGCTAGAAGAGTCCTAGCATAATTACAAGTTATTTCTAAAAAGGAAGAAAATCTAAAACTCTAAAAATAGAAAATTATTAAAAAAATCAGAATTACTAAAAATTCATTTTTGAGCTGAAAGTGCAAGTTTTTTTGATGAAATGGACATATGCGACCTACTTGGTGGGTCGGTTCACCTCAGATGGCCCATTTTAGGAAAGATTGATAGGTTGTGCGCCCTGTAACGATACCTGGATCAAAAGTTACAGTCAATTTACAGTCCACCTTCTTTTGGCCCAACCATGCTAGGAACGTATCTGTGCCATGTTCTACATCACACAATCACGGGATAAGATTGGTTGAACGATTCTAACTTGTGATTGGTGGACGCTTGTTCACCAAAATATGCCTGTTGGATATTCTCATTCCCAACCATGCAATGAATGTGCACCAATCCGATGGTCAGAAAATCAAATATGTAATTTGAACGGTTTAATTTTACTTGTATGCTATGTGTGCAATTTGGAAAATTGCACACATCTATCATACTTTGCCAGAGTATTATTATTATTATTTAAAAAAAAAAAAAAGAAGAAAATCATTGGTATGGTGTCAATGGGCCAGGCCCGAGCCTGCAAAATCAGAATTTTGAATAGGCCTGGCCCGACAGCCGAGCCCGAAACAGTTCAAAATCCCGGGTGAGACCTATCCAGGCCTGGTCCCTTGATAGCCCTAATCAATGGACGTGACTGCCTACCAAAGGGTGCGGATTTCCTACTAAAGCCTTTTGCAGGAAGTTCATCAGCCGGGATGCTGGGTGGGGCCACTGTGATGTTTGTGAGAAATCCACACTGTCCATCCTTTTTTAGAGCTCATTTGAGCTCATGTGACCAAAAATGAGGTGGATCCAAAACTTAAGTGGTCTGGACGAGCGGAAATAGTGAGGATTCAGTGACCACCATCTGAAACATATGTATGGCCACAAAGTTTCATATCTGGCTAAGTTTTTGGTGTTTTCACTTCATCCCAATGGAAATGACCTTATAAACGATTTGGATATATGGCATATTTTCTAGCAGATTTTCTCCCAAGGCTACCACAGCTAGCCCCTCTAGCAACCTCTCCGGTTCACCCTTTTATCCTCACCTCACTGCAATATCCCCCCTTGAAAGAATCACATCCTTACTGATGAAGTGCAATAAACAATTGCCTGCCTCCTTTTTAAAAAAAATGAAGAGGCCATGATATTCATCAATTCCTTGAAATTCATCTTTTCAAAAGTAGCCTAGTTTTTTATAAGATCTCTCACCTTGAATATCATTTTCTCACACCCATGAGCCTAAGAAATCTTTATTATTGTCCCAAAGAAACCATTTGACTACTATTGTATCTTTTTGAAAAACACCCCTCGGCTGCTGGCTTATTTTCTGCAAATAGAACTAGGATGACACAGATTGGCCCCAGAAGCCATAAACACTCTAAAAGTAGTTATCCTGGTTTCATCCCATCCAGATATGAAGACGCATGCATGACAATCATTTCGGACGATATGTCCATATCACATTTCATAATCTTCGAGATTACATCTAGACGGAAGATGTAGATGTAGCCTATCATGTTCCATATCTTCATCACATCCATTGAGCCGCTCGTCATTACCGCATCTACCATAGTGCATGGAATGAATTCAAGCAGCACATGTGTACCCTCAACAATGTTCCAATAAGCAGCATTCTACCTCAAATCCTAGCCTACCTATTTGTCGAGAACTCTTATGAAAATCATCTCCAAACCCTAGAGGATTTTCTTGAAAGACATGACCAGTTTACATATGTGGATGAAGCTATGAGTTCTCCTTATGCTTGCTTTGATTCAGATTCTTCCAGTACCAATGAAGATTGAAACCATCATGAAGATGCCAGCTATCCAAGATTTGTCCTCCTGGATCCCAAGCACTCCCGAGTCCGCCTAGAAAAGTTCAAGAGCCACCGGACAAGCTTAAATGAAGCTACTGTACAAATGGACTATTTTGGTTACTGTATCACTCTGATGAAAGTGTTGTAGCTACATTACCTAATAGTAAAATTACTATAGCAAAGTATTGTTGTAAATAGTAGTCTTGTAGCAAACTACTATAGCAATTTCCTATTGTAGCTGTTGTCATGGCTTTGTGGCAAAGCACCGTAGTGGAACTAAAAACTCTTCGAGTCTGGATCCTTATCTGCAGAACACTACTTCAGCGGATCTAAAATACTATAAAATCCGAAACTTTCCGTTTATAAATAGGGAACCCCTCTCAGTCATCGGGTGGAGTAAGTCCTGACGAAGAGGATTCTAGCTTGGTCTTTCAGGGACGCGGATTTCCTGCAAAAGCCTTTCGCAGGGAGTTCCTGCACTGGGAACCTAGGTAGGGTCCACCGTGATTTTCTGAGAAATTCACTCCGTCTATCCATTTTGTGAGATCATATCAGGAAATGAGGCTAAAAATGAGCCCGATCCAATACTCAAGTGGGCCGAAAACGTGAGGATTGAACACTCATGGTTGAAATATTCGCGGGGCCACAAAAGTTTTGAATCAGATTAATATTTGTGTTTTCTGTTCATCCCAGTAGGCAGGTAAACATCACTGTTGATCCCAGGGAGGTTTCAACGGTAGGAATTTCCCTACCCACCTTCTCCTTTAGTGTGGCCCACTTGAGTCTTGGATCCTACTCAATTTTGGTCTCAAGTTCTAAAATGAGCTTACAAAATGGATGATCGGGGTGGATTTCTCACAAACATCACGGTGGGCACCACTTAGGTTTCCCAGGCAGGAACTTCAGCAGGAAATCCGCGTCAGTCTTTCACAATGATGTAATTATGCAAACCTGTGAAAACAGTGGCCACTCGACTGTTTCAAACAGTGGTCATTGAATCCCCATCGTTTCCTCTTATACAACCCACTTGAGTTTTAGATCCACCTCAGTTTTGGTCACGTGTCTTAAAATGAGCTCTAAAAATGGATGGACGGTGTGGATTTCTCACAAACATTACGTTTGGCTCCACCTAGCATCCCACCGTAGGAACTTCCTGCGAAAGCGAAATCCATGTCCCACTAAAAGTAGCAAGGTGGATACTGATAGTGCTCTGTGAGCCCATTATGATGTGTTTTATCCAAGCTGTTCATTTATTTTTCCAAGATCATTTAGGATATGAGCCAAAAAAATGAGATGGATCAAAATCTCAAGTGGAACAGATGATGCAGGGATGAACGTGAAAAGGTCGATCACGGTCTTCCTCAAGGATAACTACTCCGAATCCACGGAGTTTCTCTGGCTCACAAAGACTTCTCGAATCCATGAGGAAAGAAAACAAGAAAATAGAAATAAATTCTAATAAATTTAATTTTGATTAATGAATGAAATAAACGAGTTCACCACCCTTTAAATAGGGGTACCAAGCAATGGAAGAGAAATCAGAAACAAACTACAGCTAAAACTCCTAGAATTCGCAAGTTACTATTTATAGATGGTCATGATGTCTACTAGTGCACGGCCAAAGATAGTAAGTGTCCTATTTGGCTTCACCAAGCTGTTCTCCTAATTATTCTAAACACTTTCATGTTGGACACAACTCCTAAAGCCCAACAGATGAAGAGCACAAGAAAATAGTGGTGATTGAACTCCCACCATAAAAAACTTCCAAGGGTCCACTCAAATGTTTATTTGCCGTTCAGCCTGTTAATTAATCACATGGACATGCATGAAGAGAAAACGCAAATATCAGCTTCATCCAAAACTTCTTGTGGACCCAAAAAGTTTTTAATGGTGAGTGTTCAATCACCACTGTTTCCTTCCAGTGTCGACCATATGATATTTGGATCTGCCTCATTTTTGGGTTCGTGCCCTAAAATGATATGGAAAATGGATGGATAGTGTGGATAAAACACATACATCATAGTGGGGTCCACAGGAACCGTTCAGTAACTATTGGTCACTGACAACATCAGTGCGCAATCCACATTCGGAATAAATCCACCATCAATGGTGGGCCCCATTAGATTTTAAAAATCACATTTTTTAGCCTTGGTCTTTCTAAATAAACTTATGTGGCCTAAGAATAGTTTCAAATATTTGAAGCAAGATTCTTTCAATCGGGACCACCTTAGAGCCCTGATCTAAGTGGGGCCTAACAAGCCAATTGAGTGAATTACATAAAGTGGGCCTCACCTATCCAAAATGAAAGATGAAGCACACCGTTCATATAATCACCCTAGCATCATATGCTTTATAGAAAAACCATCACCACTCTAAGATGGATGATAGGCAGGCACTTATAAACCACTTAGGGGTCGTTTGTATGCCTGTAATTTTTTTAGTTGTCAACACATTACACCTTAAAAGAGTTTCAAGTGCACTCGATTTACATGCTATTCCGTTTGGCTTTTAAGTGGTAATATGTTTACATGTAAATAGATTGTGTGTTTGGCTAGCATGTAAAGTGTTTACAGTAAACAAAGTAGGCATTCAAACTAGAGAGCTTGGACAGGGAACCTTCTAAAATATGTAAATCTTTAAATCACATAAGAAAGACTTAATTTTTTCTTAGGGCCCTAAGAAAGCATTAAAGAATGCGCACACTAAACGGATTTGGATGTCTTCCACCTATCACAATGGGTCCCAAATGCATTCTAGAAGTTTTAAATTGTGGACTGTGGACATCCCATCCTTCCCTCGTCTGGTACATTTGAAAATGGACGAATTGTTTTTTAGGGCCATGGGAGAGCATCAAGGGAAATACATGATAGATAGATTGAATGTACCATATACATTACGATGGACCTATACTAAGCATTGTATTCTAACACATATAAGTTATAAATACTTTGCCTGTAATATGAAACATGGATTTTTACTAGGTTTGTTTATAGCCTGTAAAGCCTTTACAGGCAAATACATTCATCCAAACAACTCCTGTAATCTCTTTACAACTTAAGGACTTTACAAGCATCCAAATGACCCCTTAGAAATTATAGGTGTATAAATTATTTTAAACTAAATTGTCCATATCATGGACCAAGTTTAGATGTATCATGAACCAAACATAGTTTGCATATTTGATTATTTTATTATTAGGTTGGTCGACAATTTATTAGCCGTTAAAACATAAGATATTTCCAATCCTAATTCAACAAGGAAAATCAAAGGTTTGGATTGTTCAATAAATCCAATTTTTTGAATGTAACCATGAGACATTGGATCAACTTGTTGATTATAATAAAACTATACAACAAGTTATTATTATGCACGAGTTAATGAGGCATTTAGAGGAAAATATCCCTTGGGATATGTTATTTGTAGAGAAAATAATTTTAATGAGCAAAGTGCATAAATAAAGCTAGATTTATAGATAGTGTTAGCTACTCAGTTTGTTTTCAAATGTGTAGGCATGCCAAAATTGATACAACAGCTTGAACTAAACTGATCAACTTTAAACCCAAGCACCAAAATAAACAAATATGTCTAATATAAATGTATATGACTAGATTATGAGAAGATCAGTCACTTACTCAACCACTTGCAAAATTTGATAATGATCAGACAATAATTAGAGGGTGGGGTTCTTCCTATGAAGATGAGTTACTTTATGCATTCCATTAAAAAAAGGACTTTCAGAATACTAGTACAAATCAAACAAAGGAAAAAACTCACAATCGGTTACTAGGAGCAACTGCAAGAATGCGTGTGAGGCCCTTATCCTAGCCCGTACCGTTCCGTAGGCTTCTGCGGTCATCCCGGTCGAATTTCGGAAAACCGCGATCTATTATCGACATTTGCATGTAACCCTGAGTCGTATCCCGTATTCCTGAGTCGGCTTGACCCGATACTTTTACCCTTGCAACCGCGCCGTCACTGCGGTTCCGACACCGCGTCTCGCGCGCCGAGGCGATACTCAGGCCAGGAGATGTGAGCCTGTATTCAGTTCGAGGAAAACACCACGCATTTGCTAAACCCAAGAGAATGTCCCATTAATCACATCAAATGTCAAGTACATGTCCCATCCCCAAAAGCAACCTCAAAGTCAACTCTCTCTTATAACCCATGCCTAGTCAAGTACACCCATCCATTACTCACCATTCCTCTCTCCCGTCACCTCTCTCTCATTCTCTCTCTCATTCTCCCAAGCAACCCCAAAGGAGAACCGTCCATGGCTTCCAAGGAGAGAAAGGAAGCTTGGTGTGGCCCACTCTCTACCACCCAATCTAACCGTCTAATCTCCATCATCCTCCGTTAAAGTCGAAGCCGAGGAGCTAGGGATTTCATCGGACCAAAAAGGAACAAAAATGGTGGGTGATTTTATGTTTTGATTTTGTGATTCGAGGGTCCACTTGTAGTGGGACCCAAGTGATGTATGTGTTGTATCAAGGAGGGGCCCATAGTGGCGGGGTCCCTCCCATTTCCACCGACCTCTCTCTCTCTTCTCCTCTATTTCTCTCTCTCTTTCTATGTTGGTGTTGGAACGTGACTCACCTTACTGCTAGATTTTTAGCAGACCCTGGATGAAGGGAATCACAAGTATCAGTTTGATCCAGTGGTGTGCCACGCTAATGTGGACCCACCATGATGTATTCATTATATCTGCACCATCCAGCAGATCTGGACAGTGGAGATCCACTCCCCATGATGTATTTATCATATCTGCACCGTCTAGCAGATCTGGACGGTGGAGATCCATCCACCATGATGTATGTATCTGGATCCACACCGTCCATCTGGACGGTATGGCATGGGGTGCATCGTGATGTGCATTTCATCCATGCCAACCATCCTTTTCATCTAGACCGTCCATGTTTGGACCCATTGTTTAAATAAATAAATAAATTATATTATATAGTATAATATAATATATATATA
Organism: Magnolia sinica; assembly: GCF_029962835.1. Lineage (NCBI taxonomy): Eukaryota > Viridiplantae > Streptophyta > Magnoliopsida > Magnoliales > Magnoliaceae > Magnolia > Magnolia sinica. The sequence continues at coordinate 13,011,606 of NC_080583.1, read as the reverse complement.
TATATATTACATATATCTGGTGGGCCCCACGTGGGACCCACCAGTTGGGCTAATGGATTGGCTGGTGTATCTCACACCAGCTATACAGCTGATATGATGTGGGACGTCAGCAATTGATGTATGCCCCACAATTTCATTGTTATATGATTAATCAGGCTTAAATGCACGGTATGGAATTTCTTGAGGCATGAAACACAACCACAACCAATCTACTGAAATGAAATAGGCTAAATATATATACACGTCCAAAAGAATGCAAAAGGGTCGCATAAGGCGTTACCCAACAAAAAATCACAAAAAGAATGATATGCCCAAAAAGAATAGAGCTGAGCCCACTGCTCGGCGATCCAACGTGCCATCTATAGGTCCGATGAGGGCCCGCTCATCAGCGGAAGTAGGAGAACTCGTCCTCCTCCTCGAGGCTCGCATCGCCAGGGCTCCACGTAATCCTCGTCACCTGCGACTATGGAAGAGTTTGGTTGGTGTTTTAAAATACCGCCCGAAGTGGGAGTGAGTGATTAACTCGTGGGTGCTATTAGCCTTAAGTTGTAATAAGCATCTGTTATGTTATGAATTTAATGAAAACCAATCATTCACAAACACCTAACTAATCTTATTAATGCACATACATGGTAGATGATATGATGTATGCCCTCGCCACAACGCTCCTTCGAGTGACTCCGTCTAACGATCGCGTTTGTCAATACTCCCTTAGAGCGACCTCGATCGCCGAGTCGCCAACCTAGCTAGTGTAATGCAATGATAATGTTAACTGGGTTCTTAGTTAAGTCCATTCATCTAGTAGGTTGGAGAATCGATACACCCCACGTATAAATGCCCTAAAGCTGGTTGCGAGGCTAAAGCCCCCAATGTGTGAGGCCGAGACCTCACGATCCCTGATCTCATCGGGTTCCTCATCCCCGAGTTCAAGCACATGGGGAGTGCCGAGAGAAAGGGATGGCTCGCGGTCACTACGGGGCTCGTCACCCAGTGTAGGCCGATAGCTCGGACACGGTGTCCCATTCCACTATGCCGGCTCACGAGACGGTGGATTGATTTCAATTTGGTTATCAGTGGGCTACAACGGTTTTAGGGTATTTCAAGTTCCATACATATGTGAGCAAACAAGGTTAACAATCATGATTGGTCAGAGGGTAGGCTAGACCACACGAGTCCAAGCAAGTATGTGGCGGAATAGCATTTGGTGCAAGTAACCCATGTAGTCTAACTACTGAAGCCCACACGCACTCGCCCAAATCCATGGGTTTAGCCTCAAGGCGGTTCTACCAACGGAACCAGCTTCGCTCTCCTCATGTTCCCAACCAACCAAGGGTCCAATGTTAATTCATAGCATACCAACCACCAAGATTACCAACTAGCATAATAGTATCATGTTCTCATACTTCTCAACATACAATTCAGATTCTCATAGCAAGCAAGGCTAACAATATCATGAAGCAAAGTGCATGTGAGGTATTTATGTGGGAGAGGAAGTTAAGCACTTCCTTCATCTTAAGAAATCATAAGCACAAGAGTAATGAATCATAGATACTATGAAGCAACACTATAAGAGAAAATTCAACAAGGCATGAGCATGAAATCATCCATACACAAAATCATGTGAGAGGCAAGAACAACATCATATGAGAAGCAAACGTACAATTCCATACAATTCCAACAAACATGCAATTCCTAGGGTCCCTCTAGATTCTCCAAATATAGCATCCAAACAATCAAAATTATTAGATTCGTAATAAAATTGGTGTTAGGCCACCTAAAGATAATAATAGTTTGCACCTATGGATCGTTGGGATTCTTGAGAAACGACCTAGGATTGCCAACTCGCGGGTGGATTCGTAGAGACCTTGAGTCAAAGGAACTTTGCATGTTAGCATTACATGCAAGCTCAACACAAAGGATCTCAAGAAGATGAGTGCTTACCTCCCCAATCGGTTGGAATTTGAATTTAGAGCGGTGGATGTGGGATCTCTAGAGGAAGAAGGAAAGAGTTACAAGGATCGACTTCTCTTGGGCCCCACCTTGCCTATGGTCCACCTTCTCTCCCTTCTTCACTCACCCTTCCGCTCTTAACTCTCCTCTTTCTCTTCTCCCCTTTCTCTCTTCTCCCTCCTCTAGCGCAAAATCGTATGGGGAGAGGGGGTGCTCAAATGAGCCCCTTTTATAATGCCAGATTTGGTGAAAATGGCCCCAAGTGTTGGGTTTTTATTATACTCGGCTCGAGTCAGCTCGGATTGACTCGGCTTGAATGACCAATTCAAGCCAAGCCAAGCTAATTATTCGAAGCTCGAGTTGAGTTCAAGCCAAGTTCGACCAGGGGGCATTTCAACTCGACTCGACTCGAAGATCGAACTTGAGCTCGACTCGGCTCGATTAATAAAAATATTAAATATTATATATATATATATATATATATATATAAGTTTTAAGTTTAAATTTAAAAATAAAAAAATAAAAAAAACAAACTTTAGAGTTTCTACCCGACCGCACGCACCCCCTTCCCTTTCCCTTTCTTTTCTTTCTCTGCCCACTGCCAGCCGCACGCCTACCCCGACAACCACCATCAGTTTTCATTTCAGCTCCACAATAGTATGATTTCAATCTCTTGAGATCTACTTCTTAGGTGAGAAACCCAAGAAATTCGAGATAGGTTCTTATCAGATTTGTTAGAGCTTCAAGGAAATCTAATGATCTAATTGGCTAGAGCTCTTTACTTGGATTTCTGATCTGTGTTCTACTCTATTTATTTTTTAGTACTTAGATTTCTGCTGGTGGAAGAAGATTAAGAACAGATCGGTTCATACAGGTTTCCTCATCCGATTCAAAGTTTCGTTTGGTTTTTTCATCGGGTTTTGCTTTGATTCTCTTAAGATTTTTGAAATTTTCATCCATGGAGGAGGATCAAGAACAGAATCCATTACTCTCTCACCTAACAAGCTTGACCTCGACTCAACTCGAACCACTAGTTCGACTCGAACTCAACTCGACAGCTTTGGCAAACAAGCTAAGCTTCAATGTTGAGCTCGAGGCTAAGCTCGAGCTTGAGCTCGAGCTCGAACTCAAGTGCATCATGGACAAGCCAAGCCAAGTTTGGCCCACCTCGACTCGACTGGGCTGGATGCCCACCTCTAGCGCCGACAGCCTCCATAGAACCCTATTCTCACTATTCTATCCCTATAGGAGGATTTTTCTAACCTCTAAGGCCCACTATGGGGTGTACATATTGATATACACCATATGATAGTTAGCCCTAATGATGATCTACGTATGGAAATAATCGGCCCGCCATTTGAATGCGTCGATCGACAAATATGATTAAAAGTTTGTTCAACGGTCATCAATAATCGATTGGGGCCGCGGCTATACGGATATGAGAAGGGAAATATCCTTACTCTACGAGTGAAGTTTGGTCGTAAACCGACAGTCCGAAATTCTCAATTTTGCATAAGAGTGGATGACCCAATTCACTTAAGTTTCAGCTCTTTTCTTTGGGGTATTTGCGCTTCTCATGCACTCGTCCTTTAGCTCAAGTTGAGCGGTTCTGGGCAGTACCCAGGTCCGACTCCCGCGATGGACGTCAAGCCCAGTAAGACGGATATTATTCTATAGTTTTGGAACTAGTGGCCCACTAACGAGAGGTCTAGAGCTTGTTCGGAAAATCGGGGCATTTCTGGAATGAATTTGGTAGTGAGATTTCTCATGGGCAATGATTAGGGTTTGGATTAACTATGTTCATAGTTTGGCCTATTTATAACTAGTGAAAGTGGAGATTTGGTCATGATTACTCTGAATCGTCAGTTTTAGGCTAAAAGAGTAACGGAGTTGATTTGGTCTATTATTCAAGATCCGGGCCTTATCTGACTCGACCCCGGTTAGATTTTTAATTGAATCATGATTGTTTTGATTAGTTAGTGATGGGTTGGTTAGATTTGGGTCATTTGTGAGTAAATCATGGGGCAACACCTGATGTTCAAGTGATCGAGCGGATTCGTTGGCTTCCTACGGTTGATTAATCGGACTTATGCGGTTCTTTACTGGTACCACCGCGTATAAACTAACATTGAGTGCTAATGGTCATTAAGTGATATAATATATATATATATATATTACATATATCTGGTGGGCCCCACGTGGGACCCACCAGTTGGGCTAATGGATTGGCTGGTGTATCTCACACCAGCTATACAGCTGATATGATGTGGGACGTCAGCAATTGATGTATGCCCCACAATTTCGTGTGTTATATCAGGGCCGTCCATCTGTTGGACGGCTAGTAGCCCCACCATGATGGATGTGTTCCATCCAAACCGTCCATCCATTTGGCAAGCTTGTTTTAAGGCTTGAGACAAAAAAATGAAGCAGATTTGATAATCAGGTGGACTACACTACAGGAAAACAGTGTTGAGTGAACATCCACCATTGAAACCCTTTTTGGGGTCACGGAAGTTTGGATCAATATGAAATTTGTTTTTCCTCTTAGGTCAGGGCCATGCGACCTTATGAACAGATTGGATGGAAAATAACGTTGTGGTGGGCCCCACGTGGGACCCACCTGCTGGAGGGAGTGGGTTGGTTGGTGCATCTCGCACCAGCCACATAGCTGATTGATGTCAGCAAATTCTGTGGGACCCACCTTTCATGTATGTGATGTATATCAGCACCGTCCATCTAGACGGTGCCATGTGAGTCCCACCGTGATGTATCTGTCTATCCACACTGTCCGTTTGATGGTGGACTCCATCCATGTGGGACACACCATGATGCAGTGATTGAATCTACACCGTCCGTGCAGTGGCCCAACTTGATGTACGTATTCTATATCCTCACGTCCAGATGGACGTGAGGTAAATTCAAAACTCTGGTGGACCACAAGTGTGGGACCCACCGTGATACATGTATTGTATCATCCATGTCGTCCATGTGGGGCCACCTAGATATTGTGGTCCATCCACACCAACGTTCGTGGCCCCACAATGATGTATGTATTTCAGCCACGTCGTCTATCTATATGGGACCCCCTATGATGTAGGCATTTCGTTCGTGCCATCTTATACAGCGACGTGGGTCCCACACGATATATGTGTTTCATCTATACAGTCCATCCATGGGACCCACCGTAATGTATGCGTTGTATATCCGGCTGGTGGGGCCCATTCTATGATTCATAAGGCCTACCTGCTAGTTGTACATGGCCCATTTGATGTATTTGAGGGCTGTGTGCAGGGCCCACCTGTTGCGTATTTATGGCCCATTGATGCTGCCCACTTGATGTATATTAGGCCCGTGTGAATGGCCCATGCGATGCCGCCCATTTGATGTGTAAGGCCCAGGTGGTGCGGCCCATTGTGATATGTATTAGGCCCATGAGACGCGGCCCATTGCGATGTGTAAGGCCCATGTGATACGGCCCGTTGTGATGTTTTTGTAGCCCATTTAGTGAGTCCCATTATGATGTGCATTAGGCCCATGGGACATGGCCCATTGTGATATATTTTCGGCTCATATGATGAAGCCCGACTTGATGTATATAAGACCCGTTACGATGTATATTAGGCCCGTAAGATGCGACCCACTTGATGTATATTAGGCCTGTGTGAGCGGCCCTTCGTGATGTATTCGAGGCCTATGTGATGCGGCCCATCGTGATGCGTATTAGGCCCATGTTATGCAGCCCATTGTGATGTGTATTAGGCCCATGTCATACGACCCATTGTGATGTGTATTGGCCCATGTCATGCAGCCCATTGTGATATATGTTAGGCCCATGTCATGCGGCCCATTGTGATATATGTTAGGCCCATATCATGCGACCCATTGTGATATATGTTAGGCCCATGTTATGCGACCCATTATGATGTGTATTAGGCCCAGGTATGTGGCCCGTTGTGATGTATTTAAGGCCTAGGTATGTGGCCCGTTTTGATGTATTTGTGGCTCATTTGATAAGGCCCATTGTGATATATTTATGGCCCGAATGGCGAGGCCCGATGTGGTGTATATATGGCCCTTGAATGAGGCCCAATGCAATGAATGTGCGGACCGATGTAATGTGTGATTTCATTATAATGTATGTAATGATGTTTATATGAGCCACTACTTAGGAGCGATGTTGGTTAAATGTCTACATTGATGAGCAATGATGGTTAGATGTCCACATTGTGACCTTCCCTTGGGCCCATTGTGAGGCACATTCTTATTATGAGTAGGCTGTTTAAGCCCATCCTTGATAAGAGGAGAGTACACCATCATCATATAATATGCTTAGTATAGCTTCACGATCCATGCCCATGTCACCATATGTATGCTTGATATGAGGAATGATTAATCATAGCACATGCCAATGGGTGAATTATTATGAGACTCCCTGATAGGAGGAGTTGTCCACATAAGCGCGCAGTACGCGCAGGTTTGATGCATGATTGGATGATATGACTCATGCATCTTGCATTTTGTGATATGACCACCGTACCCCCAACAACATCAGAGCCATAGCCTCCACAGGCATATCGTGGATGGCCAGATGGGACACCAAAAATCTGTTCTACATGGAGTGCTATAGATATTCCTGGGTGAAATTCCCTAAACTCTCTTGGTTCCAGAGGTTGCTCCAACATCTAAACAGAGTGGATGCATGAGCGCATGAGAGCCATATACTATTAGGCCGCGTCTCCCACTGTGTCGTCGTCGATTGGAATAGGGTACGGCTTTACTTGCTCAAGAGGAGGGGGCAATGCTAGGCTGAGTTTGACCAGTTCGAGGAATGGGTCCGATATTAATGAGCCGGGCTCGATATTGGCAGGAAGATAGTGAGGTCTCTTCCACTCACCTTGTTGCACGCGATGGGGCGACAATCTGGTTCGGAGTGTACTAGACCCCGGTGATTTTCCAAAGAGAAACCGTACTGATATGTGGACTTATTAAGTAGGAGTTGCATACTCATTTATTCATTCATTCACTATCCACTTAGGCTAGTGGTGTGCAACTAATTGTTGTGTACCTTCATAATGGCAAGAATTTCGGTTGGGGCGTGCGACTAACCTGAGATCAGGAGTCTACTACATTGAGTTCGGCTATCCAAATTTAGGTATAAGACTGGTTTGGATAGAAGTCCTTTGTGATGGACCACATAGACTACGATACTACGTACTATCATCCCGACTTCACTCCAGCTTGGTCATTTCATTCGCATCACATATTGCACTACATCCACAGCATATGACATTTTGGGTTACTATTTTTCTGCACTTATATGGCCTAGACGGAGTTAGCAGGATTTGCATATTGCTTTGCATCCTTAATATATGATATTAGTTTACTACGTTTTTACATCGCGTAGCCTTGATATGGCTGTTAGCATTCATACCTTGTATTGCATAGCCTTGGTACAGTTAATAACATTCATGGACTTACCAGTATGTTTCCGCTTACTCTGATATCGTATGATTCATGATCTTGCAGAATTTTCGCTTACTCTGAAATTTGCGTACTTAGCACTTACCTTGTGCACACACTTACACTACCCTCTAAGCTTTCTATAAGCTTATGCACGATAAATGCGTGCAGGTGGCGTTAGGTTGCAATAGCGTTGAGCTTGGAGCGTGCAGCGGTCTTCTGGAGCTTTGATTTTCAATATATGTATTTCCCTTTCAGCACTGTATTCAACTGTTTATATTAGTGGATATGTAATAATGATATTGCTTTTGTGATTTAGGTAAATTTGTGGTTATGCTTCTTATAAGACAAATGTACGTTGGAAAATCCTTCTTGTAGGATTCCAGGATCAGAATTTGACATATGGGTGCTGGGAGCCGAGAATGGGGTACTAAGGAGGCTGTCGGCACCAGATTCGGCAATCGGAAATTTTGTGAGCCCGGTTTCCGGGTTTGGGCGTGACAATGCATCTCTTGAAAGAAGTGATTGATATTGGATAAAGTGCCAATACAACATATGAGCGTTGGCTTGAATTACAATTAAAGATTATGGCTCAGAATTATAGCTACTCTTAGGAAAAACTGAGATAAAAGATAATTTGATAAATTTGATGGATTGTTTTGTAGTTTGGTTGTGTCTTTTTCTCTATTACATTTATATGTTATTTATAGATTCTTATTGTAGCTTATTCCCTGAGATCTATCTTCCATTATTGCAACAGTTACAATAGTCCAAAAGCCTTTATAGATTCTTCTCTTCTCTAGATGCTTCTTTTAGTACGTTTCTCTTTACAACAGTTCTACTTCTGAATGCCTTTTGGCCGCTCACTTCACTTTTGTTGGTCAAAGTTTTGTTTCGATTACCCTCGGTCGCCTTTTATATCTTAAATAGCTCAACCGTACTTCTTGTATATCGTCCACAAAACTCCGTTGACCATCCATTGACATGTAGAATTAGACTTACACTAGTTGTAAGTCGACAAAAAGCGCTCCAAATCTTTAAAGATATTTTTATCCACTTCATATTCCTCATACAATGCTACATGTCGCCCTCTTATTAGTTTTCCCATAATATCCATAAATAGGGTACAATAGAGAGATGTTTTAGAATAAAAAAAGACTTACATAGCCAAACTAAAACAAAGTATATGAAGTACAATTTTAGTAACAGTAGAAATGAGAATGAAAAATTAATAAAGATTATTAATTAAGAAAATTTTTAAAATAATCACTTTTGAAATCTTGAGTTGATGATTCATGAGAATGAAGAGATTGAGGGAGACATTGCTTGTAAATTTTAACTAGGATGAAAGAAATGGAGACATGCCTTTAAAGTTGTATGTGATTGTTATATTTCTCTCAAATGAAAGGAAAATTTTATAAAATAGATATAGGATCGGAATGTGATGAAATGTTAGACAGTTAAGAAATCACAAATTTATTTGATAAGTGTAGTTAAAATAAGGATGTTGAGATAGATGAGTGGTAAAAAATAAAAAAATGAATGCATTAAATTTAGGAATAATACCTATAAGTAACTAGATGATAAAAAGTAGACTCAGAAGGTTTAGCCGTATGTAACAAAGATTAAGAACCACAGTAATTGGGAGTGAGTTAGTATAAATTAGGGGCTTTAAAAGGGCAAGGGAAAGGCAAAAAATAAATGTAAGCGGAGGTAGAGCTGGACACCGAGCTAAATCTAGTCGAGCTTGGCACATCTTGGCTCACTTTAGTTCGGTCAGCAGCTTACCTCAGCTCAATCTTCTTCAAGACGTATTGGCTAGCTTAGCTCGGTTTGGTCAACAATTTGGACCAACTCAAGCCGAGTTCGAGTTTAAGCTTTCAAATAGAGTTTGAGATTGAGATGTCGAGTCGAGTTCGAGTTCAACATTGGCTTAATATATGTACGTAAAATCCAATCTATCATATATGTAAAAGTGAAAATCAAAGACGACTTACAAACAAAAAAGTAAAAATATTACAAACTTATAGTGTTCACAACATTAACTTAATATCTTTCATAAGATGAATGCTTTCCTATCATATAACTATAACCGTATCCAATGTTCGTAATATCAATACTATCAGTTGATATATCGGCTGATATTATTGTTATCGCTTGCTAGCGATACGAAACTCAGTAAAACTTGCTCAAAAATGGAAAAAAAAAAGGGAATTCTCGATATCGCACGATATATCATAAGATATCGCAAAATATTGTGCGATATCACTGATATTGACGATATATCGCAAGATATTGTGAAATATTATGTGATGTCAACAATAAAGCAGGCATCATTTTCGGCAATATGAGGCGAAATCCTCACTACTACCCCACAAATTCAAAAAATTTATTAAAATAAAATAAAAATATATCTATTACCTTAAAGATTTGTATTAGGTAATCGTCTTCAACTGAATTTAGTGGGCTACACATCGAGTGCACTGGATCAGGTAAAAAAACCTTAAAACCCTTTTTTTTTTTCTTCTGGAGAGAAATTCTTTGGAAAAAATTAGATTCCTGCTGAGGTTATGGGGATTTTGAGAGGCATTTGGAAAAGAGATGGAATTCAAGTGAGATTTTTGGGCTTTCAAAAGGATTCGAAATCGTGATACATTTCACAGCCTGTGGAGAGTTTCATCGACTCTCTCCTTAACTAAGGAGAGGATTCAGTTCGACTCCGGTGCATTTGAGATTATACAACCCTTACAATGGAGCCCACCTTGATGTATATATTTTATATCCATTCCGTCTATATGTTTCTCGGTATCAATTTAGGTCACGAGACAAAAATGAGGTAGATCCAAAGCTCAAGTGGACCCTATCACAGAAAATAGTGGGGATTGAATGCTTACCATTAAAAACTTCTTGAGGGCCACAGAAGATTTTGATCACGTTGATATTTGTGTTTTCCCTTAGTCCATATCTTCCTACACTTATGAACATATTAGATCACAAATAAACATTATGATGGGCCCTAGGAAGGTTTCAAGTTTCAATGGTGGGCAGATTCTCCTCATTTTTTTCTGTGGCGGGGTCAACTTGAGCTTTGGATCGGCCTCGTTCTTTGGCTAATGTACTAAAATGATCTATCCAAATGGATGGATGGTGTGGATACAACACATACATCATGGTAGGGCCCATGGTTAAGGTCACACTCACATCGCTTGTTCATGTGCAGCGAACTGAGAGCGGGTTAGTTGTTACCTTGAGAACAACTCATTGGGTGTTACCCTAACAATGCGGGGCCCATCTTGATGTATTTTTTTTATATATCCATGCCATCCATCTGTTTTTCCATCCCATTTTAGGATGTGATACCAAACCCTAAGAAGATCCAAATCTCAGATGGACCACAAAAGCTTTGGATCAAACTGATCTTTATATTTTCCCTTCATCCAGATCTTCTTAACATTATCAACAGGTTCGATTGCAAATAAACATTAATAAAACCTTACGATGGGCTCTTTGGAAATTTTAATGGTGGGGTAATCAATCATCACAGTTTTCAGTGGTATGGTCCACCTGAGATTTGGATTTGCATAACTTTTGGAACCTCATCCTCAAATGGGCTGGAGAAACAGATGGACAGCGTGGATGTATAAAAATATCACCCATGTGGGTCACATGTTAGGGGTAACACCCACTAAGCTATACCCCGGGTAACACCTAATTCACTCCCACGTGGATTGGGGGACTACCCCAGCTTGGCGCGGATGCAGATTTCAGAGTTCCTGCACTGGGAACTTATTTGGGGCTCACTGTGATTTTTGTGATGAATCCACGCCATCCTTGCATTTTGAATGATCATTTTAGGACATGTGGCTAAAAATGAGACAAATTTAAGAGTAAAATGGGCCATACGAGAGGGAAAACTGGGGAAAGAAATTCCTATCGTTGAAACCTTCTTGGGCTCCAGCTTGATGTTTATATGACATCCAAACTGTTTATAAGATCATTCCCACTGGGATGAATTGAAAACATTAAAAGCTTAGCCTGATACAAAACTTTTGTGGCCATCCGAATGGCTACGGTAGTTGCTTAATCCTCGTTGTTTCCTCTCATGTGGTGCACCCGGCTCTTAGATCAGGCTCAATTTTGGATGTATTCCCTAAAATGATCAAGCCAAACGTATGGACGGGGTGGATTCATTAAAAACATCATGGTGGGCCTCATCTAGGTTCTCAGCACAGGAACTTACTGGGAAAGGTTTTCGCAGTAAATCTACGTCCACTCTAGGCGTTGTTTTGGTGGATCCCTAACTGTGGGGTCCAATGTAATGTATGTGCCTTATATCCACAATATCCACCCATTTTGCAAGCTCAATTTCGGGCATGATCCCAAAAATGAAGCAGGTCTAAGTCTTAGGTGGACCATAACACAATTAACAATAGTAATTGAATCCCCACCATTAAAACATGATGGGGTCCACCGGAATTTTTATTTGCCATCCAAACTATTGGTAAGGTCACAAAGACCTGGATGAAGAGACCAGACAAATATCAGCTTGGTCCAAAGCTTTTGTGGCCCATGAAAAGTTTATGGTCTATTACCACTATTTCATGTATTATGGTCCACCAAAAAAAAATATTAAAATATATATTTTTTAAATTTCTACAATATCCTTTGCTTTTGAATGCATTGGTTGTGTTTTCATATATGTCTCGATACATTTATAAATGTTATGCATCATATTTGAATATAATTGCTTCTTTTTTTCTTTTTTCTTTTTTTTTTTTTAATTTCAATCAAACAACGCATGACTTAGGACTCTATACAAAGGAAACCTATTATGTATACTTCTTTTTTGAGATTTTATGATTTAAAATGTGTATTACAGTCTTTTTTAATAATCCCTGAAGTTTTATTGAAAAATTCAACCATTTTTCTAATGTTTCCCCATGTTTCCTAAAAAGTACGATAAATTACGCGATACAAATGATATATACGGTGCGATAACCTATAAATATATGTATCCCAAGGTTGCGATACATTGCACGATACCGATATTTTGAACACTAGCCGTATCCATGATAGTTACCTCATGCATTTGAATTGGATCCATCACTTTCATGGTCCGATCCATTGTTAAATGCATTTATGTCTTTTTTATTACAGGAGATTTGTTTGCCCAGTTACTATCTAAATTTCCATATATGTACTCATTCACCTCTCTTAAATTAGAAGGTGGAGAGAGTTTTTCATCATGCTCATATATAGTTTGAACTAGATTTTTTCAAGATTTCTTTATGAGCAGATTTATAAATAGTACCCAACACCCTGTAAAATGTATCAACACTGGAGAGAAACTCAAATGTTTTGTTACTCTTCTTATTTTTTGCTTGTACTCAATCTTGCTTTAGCATCATGTTGTCTTGGAGTATTATTTATATCTAAAAGCCTCTTCCATACTACATTTCAAGGTAAGTTGTAATTACTATTCTTCTAATGCTAATAATTTGACATCTTCATCTTCCTCTTCTTTAATAGTTCTCTGACTCTCTACTCTTCGTCTATAAAAACTTTCGCTCATTATAATTTTTGTGGAATGTTTGAATGGGTGGAAGGTTTCTTATTTGAATATGAAAGGGCTTAAAAAAGAAGTTGGACCTCCTTTAGGACTTTATGACACAGTTTTGTATCTCCACTCCAACATACTAGGTGTAACCTAAGCCAATTAGTTTTGTTAACAAACTTTGTCACACATGAACGACAATATATCTTCATTTTTTCATACCTTGGAGAGTGGGCTAAGGAACCGTAATCCTAAACGTCAGTCGATGGGTCAGATGACGATATATCTACACTCCATGTTTTACAAAAAAAATAGCATCTTGGCATAGTTAGAAATCAAATAGAAATTAGAAATGAACAACTTAATATAAAAACACTATTTCAGCTTCTATTTTCCAAGCTTATAAAGGATTTTTCTTTAATGTTTATTATTCTACCATTCTTTCAGCTTCTATTTGTCAAACTTATAAGTGAAAAGTATACCTTGAGAGTCGTCTCTTTCAAACTTGTTAAATAAAAACAATTGTTGACATGAAATTGAGATTATTGGTCTCTTCAAACAACTCTGCTTATATCTTTTTAAGTGAGTAGTTGTCCCCTGATGATTCTTAGTGTATAATGATTTGCAATGAATACATCTAACATTCATCGCACCATTAACCACAACTTCTTCAAAGTCATCTCATATTGATGATCTTTTTTTTCTTTTAGCTGAATTTTATGACACTTCACCCTTCACAAAAAAGATGAGATGTGGCTGACACACTTACATCGAGGGTAATTGGGATTTCCTCAATAGTCATTTATAAACATAAAGATAAGAAACTAATTTTAGACATTTATCAAAATAAAGTGATATCAACTTACAATGGAACAAGATTTGATGAGTTATAATTTGGACCTCATGGAAAGAAATTATATATACTATAAAGATTGTAACGCTTTCCTATAGGCTATACTTATCCAATTGTCTAAATTAGTTACTCATTCAAGGTTAGATAGATTGTAATGTTTTTATTTTTCAATTTAAATGTCACGTCAAAATTCTGATAGCATTTTCCCTAGTCTCTCTAGAAATATTAATCATGCATTTGATTTATATGCTAAGTATCCACAAAGTGTGGATATTTTATGACAAAAATAAATGTAAGAAATATATTTATAGAGAAATAGAGAGATGAATCGGAACAAATATATGCATTTAAATTAGAAGAAATTAAAGCATTCATATCTATCCAACATTGAACTATAACAAAATAGTCAATTTGAGAATTTTTATGCCTAAAAAAACATACCGTATATATTATGCCTGGTAACATAGAAACCCTTAAACAGACAAGTAATTAACTTATGCTACAACTACAATAATAAAGTATTGTAATCTAACAACAAACATTCTAGCAATATATAATAAACAATCTAACAATAAGTTAAAATTCTAATAATAAACAATAAACAATAAATAATCTAGCAATAAACAATTATTGGGTTTCAAATTCACATTAATTCCAATTCACATGATTCCACCTTTTTTTTTTGGAAGGTAAGCTTAGAATTTATCACTTACAAGAGGCAAAAAGCCTAAAAATACATAGAGGAGCTACTAGCACCAAGAAAAAAGTAAGGCAAAGATTTCTCCTAAAACACTGGGAGAGGAAAAAAGAAAAAACAAAAGGCCCTACATTCTGGGGAGGAAAACAACACTGGGAAAGGCCTACATCCCAAGTCAGGAGAAAGACCAAAACCAAAGACAAACACTCAAAACACTATAACAGAATGGGAGCTCACAACAAAGCACCCTGCACACCCAAAGTCAAGCAGTTGCTGAGGATATAGCAGCAAACTCAATGTCAGAATGAAGTTGAGCAACCGGTTCAAAATGATGCAGTCTGCTAAGGTCAGTAATAAGGCGTCGATGACGCCCTGAGGCAGTGCAAACAGAGAAACATAGGCCAGTGAGGCGAGTGGCAATAGATCTTGCATACTGCCTCACTTTCCAAGAAGAGTTAGAAGGATCTTCAATGGCTCTAGCAGCTTGAGCGTTATGCACTTTGAGGGAAATACTTGAAATATCCGTATATATTAATTTAGAAAAGCCAATATATAGAATCTTTAGACATTTATCATGAGGGTTAAGGTCCAAGTCCTGAAGGGTAAAACCCTAATAGGCAAAATGGGAAGAGGGGGAAAAACAAAGGAGTCCCATGACATTGCCAATTGTATGGGAACAGACAAGGCACCACTTCCCAATCCATGGAGGTTGGGATGAGGTAATTAAGAAGAGCGAAATGGCTGCGACCCCTAGAGAAGGCTGTAGGGAAATCCCAAAGGACTGAAATAGAGTTAGGTATTTCTAATACAATAGAAGAACTTATGATAAATATAAATAACTCTGGCTCTAATATCCCCAATGATAGAATGGAGGAAGAACTCCTCAGAGGACGACTTGCCTGAAAAAATCATTGAATTCCTTTCTTTCCAATTATGACAGACAAGGGTTGAGAACAAAAGGTTGGTTAGCAAGTTACACCCAAGATTTAGAAGAAGACTCCCAACAAGATGTTTAATAGATTCTATAAGAGGGAGCATTATAGGGGGCGCTTGGAGCCCCAACCTAAAATACAATTGGCTCTAGATTCAATGGACAAAGGAACAGTTAAAGAAAAGATGGTCAATAGTTTCAACAGGTGAATACATAAAGCACAACTATCATCCACATGAATACCACATGAAGAAATCCAATCCTTGGTTTTGAGTCTACCAGTTAAGACCATCCATGCAATAATAAAGTGTTCATGGATATGGCCCTTAAACCATACAAGATCATGCTAATGAACATCTTGGGAGCAAGGCTTATAGGCACTAATAATGGAAGAAAAAGTAAGTTTCCCATAAGGATCATTAGTCCAAACTATTTGATCTTCCATATTAAAGATAAGGATGCTATGAATGCCATCAAATATTTCCTTAAGGTTGGCTGAGATTGGAAGGGGGAGAGACCAAGATCCATTGAGAATGAACTCATTAACCTTGATGTCTCGTCTGCAACCAAGGTCATAGATAGCCCTGTGCCCAAATCGATTTATAAGGCTCTCAAGCCCAAGCCCCTCGAACCAAAAGTTGGTTTTTTTTACCATTTCCAATAAGGTATTTAATGGGGGGCTTAGCAATGGGTCTAACACCAAGAATGCTCCGCCAAGCCCAAGATGCATCAAAGGGAATATTTTGGGTTCAGAATTATTTATCACGGAAGTATTTCGCATGAACCCAAGAGCTCTAAAGACTATTATCATCTGTAACAATTTTTTATAGACTTTTGATCAGAAAAGCTTGGTTAGAAATGAGTAACGGAGTGATTCCCAAACCTTAGGTGGGCTCCACTTTTGTGTCGATGTAAAATCCACCTAAATTTGATTCTAATACACATTAATTATAATTCACGTGATCAAATATATATCAAATACATGGTTCCCACCCAAATGACCCTAAATTTTAATCATAGATGACCACATGTATGGTGGATACACAGTTTTTTAACCATAAATTTCAACAGTACATGGAAATGTTATTGAGTAATCTATAAGAAACTATTATATAATAAATTCAATTGATGATGATGATGATGATGTGTGTGTGTAATCTTAATAGACACCCACCAGTCAGTTTGCCATGGACAATGGCAGGCCGACTGCCAAAAATTTTTTTAAAAAAATTATGCAAATAAATAGGGGGGTTGGGTCACAGGGACAGCCAGATAAGAACAATGAGTGGTCAGATGAGAGAGAGAGAGAGAGAGAGAGAGAGAGAGAGGGAGAGGGGATGTGCTCTGCTCGAATAGGGAAGAATGGAATTTAGGGCCAAATCGGGTGCTTTCCGATGCTCGGATAGGTAGGGACAACCGCTAGAGTCGACTAAGGCGGAAAAACAAAAAGGGGGCTTATGGCCTAGGTAGGAATTTTAGAGTATATATCATATTATATTATATTTAAGGTATTTAATATCGAGCCCAGTTGAGTTAAAGCCAAGTTTCAGGCAGAGTCGAGTTAAACTATGCCAGCTTGAGCTCGACTTAAGTTTTTTTTTTTTTTTTAACTTAATAAAACAGCTCAACTTACCCCAAACCCAACTTTTGCTCCAAATGTAATATTTTTTTACACACTCACACTGCTCATACCTAGTCACTCATACCACAGTATATTTTCACCAATGGATCCGAACCCACGATCTCATGTTGAACTCCTGAGTCCACCACCATGGCATGAGTTGGACCGAATATGTGTGAGGTAATAAGCTCAATTGATAAGGTGGAAAATATTCATCCGACAAACTCATTTAGTTCGGATAAGGCTTCTCTGTGCCTGCATATCAAGTGTAATAGAAAGCCGGAGTACAAATAACTTGCCCTCTTCTTTTATAAAGATCCTCCGATCCTCCATCTAAGGTTTTACACAACGTGCTCGGGGTTCCATTTCTGAAACGTAAGCCCCATTATTCAGTGATCTAGACCGTTGGACTGTTGGCTATCTCCATGGATAGACTATGTTCAAAACTTTCTTGAAATGAGAAGATCTGAACCTTACAATTTGTAGCCTACAAATAGACGGTTAAGAAGAGAGAAAAAGAAGAAGCAAAGGTCCACATCCAACCGGAAACATCTCCAAGATTTCCGTCTACAGTTTTTGTTATCAGTCAAAATCTTTTAACCCTCCATCCACGGATGGGGACGCAACCTTCTGTGGGCCCCACTTGTCAGAACTGAAAACCCGAGTACAAGTGGAAAAACCTCGCCTCAAGGGCCTGCAACTCATTCTCTTTACTATTTTAGGGCTTTGGGTCTCCAGTCTCCTTTTCAAAACCTTCCCAGCATTCGATCACACAAAATCTCTCTCAGGTGAAAAAAATCCCTTCCATTTCTCGTATAGAAAACAGAAATTAGGGTTTTCTTTTTCATTTCAATGTCAGTCATCCTCTTGTTTCGATTTTTAGGGTTTGTATTTTTCTCGTTCCTGTCTTATTGAATTCTTCGGGAATTGATATCTACACCCACCCTGGTTGATTAACTCACACTCATTCTTGGTTTTTGGGAATTGGAATAGTACAAAATGAATGTTTGGAATTCATTCGGGGTGGGTGTGAATGGGGGCTCTCTTTTCTTTTTTCCCATTTCTCCGTGTTTGTGAGAATCATTGTGGTATTATCGCCATTGCAACCAACTGGGATTTGTTGTGATTGAAATGAAATATCTTTTTTTTTTTTTTTTGTGGCTTTTGATCTAATGTTGTGAATATAGGTAGAATATGTCTGTGATTTTTTTCAGAAAGAGAAGATTTGGAATTATAGTGATTATGGGAATAAATATTCAGAATAGGGTTAGTATATATTTGATCCCTAAATTGGAGTAGTATGTGGGTGATCGGGACTGTTCAAGAGGTGGGCCCCAACATGGATAGGACATGGGAGAAATGGCTCTCCCGGAAAATGATCCTAACCATCTGATTGATGGGATTGAATGTAAACCGTTGGTCATTTTTCTTTATTTTAGATGCCCATTTCTTGATGGGTAGGATTGTAGTGCTGCATACTCTGCCTGTGGCTAATTCATGGTGTACCTCTTGAATGGTTCAGATCACTTGTGCACACCGCTGCTTGAGAGGAACTGATGCTCCTGTAGTGCACCTACCTTTTACTTGGAATGCACTAATTCGTAATTGGGTAGTTTTCGGCAGTGATTTTGATTGGTTCTGTTGATTGCATCAATCTTGTTTCTTGTCATTGTAGTTGCAAATTCTAAATTTTGCTCTGAGCAACAAAGTCCTTGCACCTGCAAGTTCTTTTCTCTTATTTTCTTTTCTTTTTATCGAAATTGATTAATTTTATAAGAAACCAAGAGGAGACCATAGACCCATCAAGGCAATTGATAACTGTTGGCAATATGCATCTTCATTCTGGAGCTTCCTTCTTTAGCAAGCATGTCAGCTGTAGAGTTGGCCTCCCTTGATGCGTGAGAAAAGGTGATAGAATGAGAGGAAACTTTTACCTTGTTTTCATTGACAAGGAAATTAGGCTTCCGAAGGGCTTTGCAATAATTAACGGCTTACGCAACTGCATTCTTGGAATCTCATTTCAAAATGAGGGAGCACTAAAATCTTTTGTAGAAAAAAGATTGTCCCAATCTTACCCATGGGTCGTAAAAGTAATGCAAGGACATTTTCACACCAAGCTCGAGTAGGGTGGCTTGTGGGATGCAAGGGAACACTCGGGGTGGGTGGCCTGTAAAACCCATGTGATTTGGGGCCTGTGTGAGATGGGTGGCTTGTGTAAGGCGGAACCCATGTAATTTGTGGCCCACGAGGGGGTGGAACCCATGTATTTGGGGCCCACGAGGAGAGTTCGGCTGAGGTCCTAACCCATGAATGTGGGGCCTAGGCTATGAGATAAAGGGATTAATTCGCCATGCTTTATCAATTCGAGCTTTTAGAGTAAGTGGTTAATTGTCCTGCATCAATTTGGTATCAGAGTGGGAGGTTTCGTGTTCGAGTCTCCTCATCGAGGGTGATTAATATAAGGCCATTTTTACAATGGGCTCGAATGGGGTGGCTTGTGGGATGCGGGGGGACACTCGGGATAGGCGGCCCGCTAAACCTATGTGATTTGGGTCCCGTGTGAGGCGGACCCATGTGATTTGGGGCCCACAAGGAGGGTTCGGCCGAGGTCCTAACCCATGAATATGGGGCCTAGGCTATGAGATAAAGGGATTAATTCGCCATGCTATATCGGTTCGAGCTTTTAGAGCAAGTGGTTAATTGTCCTACATCAAATTGGTATCAGAGCGGGAGGTTTCGTGTTCGAGACTCCTCATCGGGAGTGATTATTGAATGGGCATTTTTACACTGGGCTCGAGTGGGGTGGCCTGTGCGATGCGTGGGGACATTCGGAGTAGGTGGCTCGCGGAATCTATGTGATTTGGGGCCTATGTAAGGTGGAATCTATGTGATTTGGGGCCTATATGAGGCGGAACCCATGTGAGTTGGGGCCCATGAGGAGGGTTCGGCCAAGGACCTAACCCATGGATGTGGGGTCTGGGCTATATGAGATAAAGGGATTAATTCGCCGTGCTATATCAGTTCGAACTTTTAGAGCAAGTGGTTAATTGTCCTGCATTAAAAAGGCTTAATAAATAGAACATCTATCATTTCCCACTACTCAGCCTATGCTTGAATGACCTAGGTTGCCATGGGACCTACAATCGATGTTGAGCTTCCATATTAAAATGGTAGGGTAAACCCAAGGGTTTTTTTTTTTTTTTTAAAGATTGGAATATATTTTGGATGATTTAACTCTAGGTTTAATGCCAATTTGATGTCTATATCCTTTTGAGTTCTTTAGAGATGGGATATTGACATCAAATTAGAGAAATATCGTGTTGTCAATATTTTGTAATATCGGTGGATTTTGGGTGGAAGGTTGGATGGTTGGATGGATAGATGGGATTGTTGGACTGATTTCTTACAACAACACATGCTTTTAGGCCCCCATTAAATGGAAACTTATTATGTATGCATTCTTTTTGTAATTTTTTTAATTCATAAATATGCAAATATTTGTATTTTAGCATCTCTTGAAGTTTCACTGAAAAATTCCACCGTTTACCCCCCTTTTTTCTGATTATTGGTGATATCGATATTGTTTTTATATCCCTGGCCGGTGAAACTTGTGGCGATACCGATACTTTGAACACTGGCTGTACTACAAAGCATGGTTGGACTGAGGTGGTGCTGAAAAACATGGTTGGCCCGAAGTTCAATATTGTTTCCCCAAAGCATGGTTTGCAATAAAATTTTATATATGGAACTTCCTTTGTTCTGGGCATGATGTATGCTTCATGTTTTGCGATTATTGACTTTTAGCGAGCCCTTCTCTATATAAAAGGTTATTTCTTTGGTGAAACCTCTAAGCTCCTGGAAGTGCATATATTAAATAATCTATGCTATTTCCCGATAGTATTCCCTTTTTAAAGCTAAAACTGTATTATAAAGCCTTTGTTCCAAACTTCAAAGCATATGATAGCTAACCTTTTGCTTTCACTTGCTGAACACTGCTTGCTCCAGGTTCATCAATACCTGGAGATAAATGGCTGCAAGAGGACACATACCATCCTCGTTTGAAGGCCGCACCATCCAAGCTCCTGGGATGATGCGCCATGGTCCATTTCCAGGGATGGGACCTGCAGGCCACCGCCCTATGGAAGCGCTTCCTCCTGATCTTCTTGATAACAAAACAGCACTACAGGCAGCTGAGGCAGACCGATTGTTGAGGGAAAATCAAAGATTGGCTGCTACTCATGTGGCCCTGAGGCAGGAGCTTGTTGCTGCTCAGCAGGAAATGCAAAGAGTACAGGCACATGTAGGGAGTATCCAAACAGAGAGCGATATTCAGATTAGAGGGTTATTGGAAAAGATCGCCAAAATGGAGGCTGATCTCCGGGCTGGTGAGAGTCTGAAAAAGGATTTACAGCAGGCACATAAAGAGGCACAGAGCCTAGTAACAGAGAGACAAGAGCTGACTGGCCAAATCCAGCAGGCTACCCAGGAATTACAGAAAACCCATGCCGACATAAAAAAGTTACCTGAAATGCATTCAGAGCTTGATACTTTGAGGCAAGAACATCAGAGATTACGGTAAGCATTGACGTCTTTAATCAAACCTCTCAATGATTGATCTTTCTCGGCCTTCTTCCATATATTAGGTTCAAGTTTTATTTATTCTTTACTATCAGAGTTTGGTCTAGCTTGATTGAAAGAAATGCCTTTTGTTTTGATCTGAAAATGAAGTGGGGGATTGGGTGGTGGCCGATGGTATTCTAAGCTGTTGATATGGGGGACACCATCATGGATGTGCCATGCCTCATGTGCCCCTTATCAGATGAAAATGATACCAGTAATCTACATTTAGTTTTCGAACAGGAAAGCTGGGGTCATCTTGAGCAGTGATCTAAATATCGGTATCATATTGGTATCGATGCATGAATCCCACCCTTGGGATACAGAAACATGTTGGTATGTATCGAGTTGGAATGTATCACTGTTTTCAGAAACATTGGGAAATTGTTCAAAATTTTCAATGAAACTTCAAAGAATCTTTAAAAAAATACATTATTGCATGCTTAGCAAATGATCACAAAAACCAAAGTGCACAATTTATTTTTTTTGCATAGGGTCCTAAATTATGTGCTGTGTGACAGAATTGATGTAATTATATCTAAAATGAATTCATATTATTTATAAATCAGACAAAACAAATACAAAAACACAATCAATACATTCAAAGCCAAAAAAGAAGTAAAAATATACATGTATTAAAAAAATATATTCCCTTTTTTGTTAATTTTCTATAAAAAAAAAAATTAATTTATTTCTGAAAATAAATTAAAGACTATGGCTTATTAAGATCAGCATGCACTCATCAATACACAAATGTATTACGAATTAATTTTGGTTGGACATTGTAATTTAAAAAGATTATTTTATTTTATTTTCTAAACACAATCACCGTAGGTTTGCTCCCTACAGGTGAGGGTTCAATTCCCCTCCTTGGCTTTACCCGATACACGTGGTTGTGGGTGATTACGTGTATCCGCAAGGATTAGTCTCACTTCAAAAAGAGGTGGGGACACCCTGTGTCTTCAAAAAAAAAAAAAAAAACATTTCAAAAAATTCTGTCAGTCTGTAGATCAGCCTACAATAACCCTCACATGATTTTTCCACACTCTAATTGCAAGTTTAAATTGGCAAAATTGGGGGAAATTCCAAAATTTCCCCAAATTACTCCATTTTTCAATGTGGAAAATGGAGGTAAAAATCCATGATTGAGCATGCAAAACATGTAAAATTAATAATTATTAACTTGGTTCCATTGATACTAAAGCATTTGAACAAGAAAAAACAATTCAAAATTAAAAACTCATTGATTGGGTTCTGGCCTGTCTACACTCTCCGATCTTGATTCCCACAACCAAATCCTCTCCTCTTCAAACGGCTCACAAGGATTGGTTGAAGTCCTCATAGGAATCTAATCCCCAATTTTATTTTATTTTTTGAGGAAAAATGGATTTTGTTAACATTTTTTTTTTTCGTTTTGCAAGGAGTGCTGTTCTTTTAGTATCGTCGATACATATCACATGTATCCCCGATATTCAGGAACTTTATACTGCAATATTTTCAAAATATCGCAACATATTGATATATCGTTGATATATTGTGATATTTTTGGCAATATATCGGCCGAGACTTTTGTTTTTGTTCCTCTTTTTTCAAAAAATTAGTATCAGCCGATGCTATTGATATTCAAATAATTAATCATGAGGGGTAAATTTTGTGGGCATCTCCCATATACCATGGTCCTACTATATGTATGATTTGGATTGGCAAGAGATGGGCCCTCCCATGTACGGTTTGTTGGTATGAGAAAATAGTTAATTGAATGCTCTACTATTTTTCCTCTCCATGGCTCGCTTCTTATCCTTCATTGTTTGTGCAAAGTTCTGCTTTTGAGTATGAGAAGGGTTTGAACATGGAGCAAGTAGGGCAGATGCAAGCAATGGAGAAGAACTTGGTAACAATGGCTAGAGAAGTCGAGAAACTACGAGCTGAGGTGTTGAATGCAGAGAAGAGAGCACTTGGTACGGCTTGTTTGTGGTGTTGTGCATTTCTCAAGTTGTCCTAGTCTCACCATTGAGTGATATGGAGTGCCCAAATGCACTTTGATGGCCACATAGTCGGTCGGCCTGAGTTGAAACAGGTGCCAACTATAATAGGCCTGACTGCCTTTTTAAGTAATCAAAGTGCATGCTCTCTCTCTCTCCTTACATGCCTGTTTGATTAGCATGTGTTTTATTTTCTTTGGACTAATACTATGGTTATGTTCTATTCAGCACCAAACCCATATGGGGGCACATACACTAGTCCAGATCCTCCATATCCGCCTGTTGCCCGCACTGGTGGTTATGCAGATGCCTATGGAAGGCCTCAGGTTCAGATGAGTGGTGGGGCTACGGGAGAGGGAATGAATCCATATGGTGGCACTAGTGTTGTAGCTGGTAGTGGTGTTGTAGCTGGCAGCGGCTATCCAGATGGCTATGGAAGGCCACAGGTTCAGATGAGCGGCGGGCCTGCAGGAGAGGGAATGAATCCATATGGGGGCAACAGTGCTGTAGCTGGCAGTGGCTATCTGGATGGGTATGGAAGGCCGCAGGTTCAGATGGGCGGTGGGGCTGCTGGTGAAGGAATGAATCCATATGCCGCTGCTGGTGGAAGTGTTGTAGCTGGAAGTGGCAGCAGCGCTGCTGTTAGTGGCGGATGGGTTGGAGCAGTAGGGCCCCCACCTCTGGCTCGGAGGTGAAAGCAGCATGCGGCTTCACCAGGAGTTGTTCAAGAACATTTGAGTCATGATTATAGAGCAGTTGTGCTCAGATGTTGATATCGTTTTAAGTCATCCCTGGGAATCTATTGGTTGTGAAAGAAAGCTCAATTTTACTGGGTTGTAGTATATCTGGTCCCTTCAATGAGTTCGCAGCATGGGTATATTTTGAAGATTGATTGTTTGAGTGGAAAGGCGGTTCATTTTGTCCCGAGGTTTTCAGTTTGCAACTGTGTTTCCCATGCTTCAGTGAGCCAAACTGTTGATCTGATGGGCTCAACTGTGATGGACCATGCCCCAAAAGTCTCTGAATTGTGGCTTACTGCGTCCAATCTATTGACTTCACAGTCGAACACAGGCTGTCAATGGAAGTTATTGAGACCTTTCAAGCACGATGTCCTTGCTGTGGCTCACCAGATTAACAGTCCTGCTCTCCGAACTATGGTCCCCATGTGCATGAACTATCAATAACGATCCCTCTTTTCTTGAATGCTTGGCTTTATATTTTTCCAATTGAGATTTTGTTGTGGCACTGCTTTCCACCTTCGTTTGAGCATGAGGTAGAAGCAAAAGAGAACTGATCGCCTACAGGCGAACGCATTTGTGGTGCTGTATCTATTTACATCTAGCAGGCTGATTGTATGGGACATTAGGTGGTCCAGGCCATGAAATTCACTCTTAATAGAAAATCTAATTTGATCCACTCACTAGGTGGTCCTAACCTGTAATGTTAGATCAGACAGTTGCCCATTAACTTAAATGATGGGGACCATCTGTTTAGTGGACAGGCCTGATTTTTATTTTTCATGGTATGGGTACTCTAGGCAGTGGCATGCTAGCGGGTAAGAAGGTATTTGGTGAGGCAATTGCATGCATTTTGCTGGCATGCAGCGGATGCGTCTTGGCCTAAAGCAGAAACCCAAAAATTGCTGTTACAACAGGAGTCACACGATCCATGTTAGTTGAACTGTTTGAGTAGTGGTATGTTGCTAGTTCTTGTTCGGATTCAAATTCTTCCGTTGGACCTAGGTGGGTCACCTACAGTCATGGACAGAAGGGCTCTGGTAGGTCATACATGAACCTGGAATTGAAGGAATAAGATGATCAACACCATCCAAATAAAGACTGGAAAGATGAATGAGATGCCCCATTTTTATTTTTATTTTTAGGTTAGGGTAGTGCATACCTTAAACTGCCGGCTTTAATCATCTACCAGTATTTTGAGGCCTCACAATCTATCATTATTGCTCCTTTGTGGGCTAGACTAGGCATACAAAATTGCTGATGATTGCGTCCATATGGGAACAGTTTTCAATGATCAAAATCATTTATATGATGGGCCTACCATGGGATACAAAAAATTCTCCCAAAACCATTATCTTTTGTTTGAAACAGGCACATTTCGTTTACAATCTATCCACGGGCCATTGATAGAAAGGCCCCACAAGTACAGAATCAACAGTTTTGATCACCAAAGTAAAGGCCCCACAAGTACAGAATCACTCATGTCTGTTAACTGGCCGTTTTATGAGGGCCCTGTAGTTCCCTACCAATTATCAACAGTGGAGTCAGCTTGCATTTCCACAGCCAGTGGGTTTGGTGGGCCACTGCAGATGTTTCTCCAACAGCTGTAGGCAGTAACTAAATGGGGCCACTGTTGAGAATATTAGGATTCTCTTCCTACTTTCGATAATAGTTGTCCTTAGTGATTAAAGTATCAATAGTATTGGCCAATATTATCAAAGCTGGGAGTGGCTGATATGATATATAATATTAGTAGTTATTAAATTCCTCTGTACCACACAAAATATCATAAGATACTAATATTTTGTGTCATATTACTGCATTGTGATATTTTGCCAAAAATCCTTCAGAAAATTTCTTCTTATTGTTGATGCATGCAAGACATTGCGATGTGTATTGGTCATACATTTCAATACAATCCCCTACTGGAAATTTGGAAAAAAAAAAGATTGCATACCCCCCACAAATCTAGTATCTCCTAATCTACTTGTATTGTATGATTTGTGAATTAGATATAATGGTATCACTCCTGTGCATAGTTTAGGACTGTACTGCATACTTATTTTTTGTCATTTTTTATTTTTATTTTTGTAGTTCCAAGTGTGCAATCAATGTATCTTTCAACATATCTTAAAGTTCTAACAAAAATTTCATCATTTCCCAATTTTTCAGTCAAATGGCAAACAACAGTACATTCTCCGATACATGTGATATTTCCCATGCAATACCAATATGTTTCCACATTCAAAGGATGAAATGTGTATCAGTATTGGTATTTAAATCATTGATTGTCCCAGTGCTTGTGAAATACAGAAGAGGAAGTGTTACATCAGCTCCCCCATCCATCGTAGGCCAGTTGCACCCTTCTCATGGGAACTACATGGCCACAATATGATAAAAACAAAATGGGTGATGGAAAATTCATCATCTATTTTCTTCATAATCCAGCTCACCTGATAATTGGCATTGACCCAATTAAGCTCACTTCTCAATTAGAAAAACAAAATGGACGAATTGCATATTAGCATGTGCACGGGTGCATTAATGTGCTAGGTATAACCTCTCAATTAGAAACCATTGGGCCAAAGAGAGAGACCATGGCAAAAGAATTTTTGAAAAAAAAAAACATGCACCCAACACACCCACGCACGCCGTGGTGGGATTTCACCACCTATGGGTATCGAGCCCAAGACCTCGTGTTGAAACTCCTCAGAGTCTGCCACAGAGGCAAGGACTCGATATGCAAGCAACAAAAAAGTCTTTATGGCTCACTCGTCTAGGCCAATTCACGGGATGACAACCCAGCCGACCAACCCTTAGGAAACATTGATAGGGGCGGATGGTAGGGCTAGAACAGGCACAATCACTTGAACAGCTAGAAGTGGGCCAACTATATCTTGTATAGAGGTAATGACCGAACCCACCATGGCAAAGAATATACTTTTAAGAACCTCCTATATTTTACAAAGACTGCCATGCAGGGAATGCATGCCTTTTTGTATTCACGTAATACATAATAAAGAGCGTCAAACGACCTACCCTCTCATTACTCATTTCTCATTAACAGCTTCCTGAACCCTGGGCAATCTCCAGAGAGAATATGTAGCTAGAGACAACATGCAAAAAATTATGGTAAGTTGATACTATTGATACAGAGAAAAAAAGAAAGGTAGGACCACGTTCAAATTGATCCAATTTGCCTGCTGCTGCTCTCTGAATTTACAATTTTCTGCACTGCTTCACCCAATCAGGAGTTCCCATTCTTTCTTTCTAATTTTATGGCTTCGTAGGACGTCATCACCTCTTTGAACTTCGTCTCCGAAGCCTCTGCAAAAAAGAAGAAGAAGAAAACACACACACACACACACACACAACCATCCAATTCCCTATCAGATGAAGCAGGAAGAAATAATGACATGTAAAGAATTCACAAGCAGAACCATCTTCTTACTCAGGGTGGCAAATATTGGGCTGCAGGATTTCGTTTGATTTGCCCAACTTTTTAATGTTTGGCAGTGCCTATTCAAAACAATGATTTTGCTAGGCCACGCCCATCTTGCCCAATCTGGCCCATCTCCAGCTCTGGCTCTTCTGTCATGATTTCTGGCAGAAAAAGCAGGGAAATAGAAACCCAACAAACTAAGTTCCTATTTCCGATGCCACCCTAAATGCTAGACCTTCCCTCTATTACATTGGGTAGAAATGGCAGGAAAACAGAAGCCCAAGTACAGTGGATTTCATTTCCAACACCACCAAGACACCATGGAAGTTCTGACAACTTCAATTTGTTGATGCGCCTGAATAAATCCTAAAGCAACACACCTTTATTATCTTGGTTTTGATCAGGGTGGTACTCCTTCGCTTTTGTTCTGAAAGCCATCTATAGCAGGAAAAAAAAGAAAGATATTCAGATATGAAAAATGCCTGCTTTCATATATTTAGTATGCTTGCCTAATCTTGTAGAGAAAATTTCTAACAGTGGTATCTTTTTTTCATTTTTGTCACAAATGCAACAGGAAAATAGCTATTCTGTTGGTAGTGTCCTTGAGCTCAAAATGCAGTAACAATGAAGTGAAGCTTGCTGGGGTCATCAAACTGAGGTGGAACGGCAGGGTGAGATTTACCTTTGCAGCCCACTTAAAAGTACTGAAAATGAGACTGAGGCACATGTAACATTGATATGTTATGCAACCAATCTAGAAAATAAAGGTCCCATATTGATTGTGTCTTCGTCAGATGCATATATAGCTTAGGCCGTCTTCAAGTTCCATGCAAATCGTGACTATTTGTAGGATTTTCACCAATCTCCAGCCAACTATCCCAATTTCTGGTGACTATGATTAATTTCTAACCATTATGCACAATTTCCAACACAATATACATAATGCCCAGTACATAAAAACTAATTAATTTCCACCAATCAAATCAACTGAGGGGTTTTTTCACAGCATGGATTTTGGTCAATACAGATTTTCAACCTGGGCTTTGGATCTGTTTGGACAAGATCTGGCAGTTCCAGATGGACGGCGTAGATGTGGCCACGTGGCACGCATGATGTCTTCATCGTATATGCTAAATATACGGAAGACAGCTCATTTGATGAGCAAATCTCCGAAGGGGAATGCCATGCACGTGATCTGAAGATAAGAGCTTGCAACCGTTAGGGTTGTGTCAAAGCGCTGACGATCGTGCAGAAGGCTATCGAAGAGATAAGAACGCATTCGACAAACGGCCAGGCATGAGCAATTGAAAGTAACCACTACTTTACAGTTTGCAACATAAAAGATCGCCACATGGGTGGCGGTTATTTCCGAGACTGCATTAGGAAGTCTATAAATAGCAGAAGAAACTACAAGGAGAGGATCCACGATCAATCAACCAAACCCAATACAAACAACAAATCAATCCAGTGCAACGCTGTTTATTCAGTCCTCCGAGACATCTATCCTTAGTTTCTAGGAATAGTCCAGTCCATCCCTGTGATCACGCCAAACCGACTTAATGATCGCCAGTAGTTGTAATTCCCTTCCATCTATAACTACATGCCAGATCTGAAGGAAGACCGTAGCCTCAGGAATCGTCCACCTATGCTCATATGCTGGGTTGATAGTAGGTTGTAACTTCGACATTACTCAATCCTTAGCTCATCAGTGCACTGTTCCATGAAGCACCATGCTGCTCGCAACCAAGTTCGTGATCCCACTTTAGTAGTAAGTTTCACCTTTCTGCATCCATCTTTCGACTTATTTCCGCTCAATTGCACAATCAATTGACCATCTCTTGATTCATTGCATGTTCGCTAGGGAGGTGTGGGAAATAATAATGGGTCTCTTTGAGGTGGCATGGGTGTTACCAAAGTCTATCAAGGATCTCCTCCAATTGTGCATGAGGGTGGGGTTAGCAAGAGAGGAAAGACGTTGTGGAGGATGGCTCTTTTGGCTGGCTTGTGGGCACTATGGGGGGAAAGAAACAACTAGTGCTTCCGCATTCTTTGCAAGAATGCATTGGGAGTTTTTAGGAGGGCTAAGGCAGATGTTATGGAATGGGCTTCGATTTTAGTTGGCCTTGCAGATTGCAATCTTTCTTGTATATCTTGGTTTGCAATGTAATTCTTTTGCCTTTGGCCCCTTCTCAATAAAATCATCATCTTTAAAAAAAAAAAAAAAGGCCTCTGGTGTACCTAATGTGTTAGATGACATTGTAATAACAAGGTGCATTACTAGCTAGTCCCATAATGCAAGGATCAATATGTGTTGGCATGTGGACGTGTATTAAAAAGAGAGATGAAACTGTAATTTGGGAAGTGTAAAGATGAGCCAATCACAATTCACAAGTGATCCTCTTGTCACTCACTTTGCAAGGGAATTAGCAATCCCATTCGTATCCATCAATACATTTAAAAAATACAATTACCCCATAAGAAAAGAGAGATCCAACTTCAGAAGTAGTAAAAATTAAGATGCGCAATTAGAATGATCTTGAGTAAGATGCACAATCTGTCCAAAGTCGCTAAGATGTCCACCTTATTATAACCCATCGCTCCACATAGCCGAGAAAACCATCGAACCCTTTTCATTCCTAAAAACTCCACCAATACTGTTAGAGGTGGGCATCGAGTCGAGTCGGACCGGATTGGGTCCAACTCGACTCGGTCCGAAATTTTCAATGAACTGACCCGAACTCGATCTGATTCGGGACCGAGTCCGAGTCATCTGACTTGATCCGATCCGTTGCACTGCTGGCCTGACCCGAACCGAGTCCGACTCGGTCAGGGTTGGGTACAGTTTGGATCGAGTCTTCTGTTTTATTTTATTTTTTTGAAAAATTTTAAAAAATATATGATTTTCACCATTAAAAAATTCGGAAGGCCCACCATAACGTTTATTTTCCATCCAATCCGTTAATAAGATCATAACTACATGGATGAAGAGGAAAAACAAATTTCATATTGATCCGAAACTTCTATGACCCCTAAAAGAGTTTCAATGGTAGACGTTCAACTCCCCACTGCTTTTTGCAGTGTGGTCCACTTGATCTTTAGATCTGTCTTATTTTTCAGCTCAAGCCTTAAGACGAGCCCGCCAAATAGATGGACGGTTTGGATATAACACATACCTCATGGGACCCACAAAACTTGCTGACGTCAATGCACCATCTGGTGCATGGTACACCTACCCATCCGCTTCCTCATGTCTGTCAGGAGTTAGAAGTCAGAACAGTGCTCGAGGTGCCGGTTGAGATGACTGAGGAGACGGATTGGCTACTCCCCCTGCCACCAGCTAATGATTGGTGGTCGGTGCTCTGTTGACCCCACCATGATGTATTTATTTCATCCATGTCGTCCATCTATTTTTCTAGATCAGTTTATTGTATTAAACAAAAAATGAGATATATCCCAATCTCAAGTGGACAACATTACAGGAAACAATGTTGAATGAACATTGTAGATTGGATCGGTCTGGATTGAACACTGATCCGAACTCGACTCGATGTACGGTCAGATCTAAGTGGGCCTACTCAATCCGACCCAATCCTAGACTTCGGATCGAGTCGGATTCTGCCCAGCCCTAAATACTGTAGGGACCTCAATTGACAATAGAGAATGATCAAATTTTACTTTTAGGAAAATTGCTGGAAGTGGCTTCCACCGAGATTTAGCGTTGTGTTTTAGCATTCCCCCAATTACTATCTTCATCTTGCTTTTTTTTTAAAGACAATAATCGTTTTATTAAAAAAGGTCAAAGCCAAAGAATAAAAAAAAATAAAAATAAAATTACATTAAAAAAACACAATACAACTCTTACCATAAAGCAGGAAACTAATCAGAGACTAATACATTAGATGCTTGCGTCAGTCCTTAATGTTCAGTTTAGCCTTATTAAATACTTCTGCTACACAACCCCTATGATTTCTAAAACAATGATTATTCCTTTCCAACCAAATATTCCATAAACTTGCTAGAAGACACAGGTACCAAACCCGCCTCTCCACTTTACCTTTGCCCCCTCCATACTAAGCTAAGAAAAATTGATTAATTGAGTTTGGAACAACCCATGTGATTCCAAACAGTTTGAAGAAACCTTCCCAAATCTTTGAAGCAAAAGGACAATGAATATAAAGATGATCAACCGATTCTCCATCTTGAAAGCATAATAAACACACATTTGTAATAATCATATGACACTTACGCAAATTATCAATTTTGAGAACCTTATTCCTCCCCACTAGCCAAGCAAAAGCCGTCACCTTTGAAGGAGCACCATAACACCAAACATGTGTCGTGTGACTTCAGATTGCTCCCTCTAATCCCCAAAAATCATCTTAAAAAAGGATTTTACTAAGAATTTACCGGAATTTTCTTTTAGCCACACCAGAGAATCAACCTCTAAGACGGATGGACGACAATTTGAAAGCATATCTAACAATACGACCAACTCCACCCAAATTTCTTCTACAAAGAGGCACCCAAAAAATGTCCTCACCGTAAACCGAGTAACACCGATCAATTGAGATGTTTGGCTCTAAGGAAATACCTGCTAATTGAGCGAATAAAACATTTAAACTTTGATCCCCAAACCACCGCTCTTCCCAAAGAAAGCCTACCTCCCAAAGAAAGATCCCTCTCCTTCTAAGATGATAATTTTCTTTCGAACTTTTCGATCACCTTATCCCAAAATGATTGGTCAATTTACCAATGCATAAAGGAACACCCAGATAAGAAGACGGAAAAGAACCTACCTTACACCTAAACTGAGCTACATAACCCTCAACATTGACCTTAGAAAGACCCACCTCCAACAGTCACTTTTACTGATGTTTTCCTTTAGACCCAAAATTGCCTCAAAACATATAATAACTTACCAAAGGTTGCCAACTTTCAATTCATTTGCCTCAAATAGTAGTAAAGTATCATCCACATACTAAAGATGTGAAATTTGGAAATTAGAATTGTCCACCCGAAATCCTTCCACCAAGCCTACTGCCACCCCTTGTTCTAACATCCTTCCAAAGGCCTCCATCACCACCACAAATAAATATGGAGACAAAGGATAACCCTGACGCAATCCTCTAGAAATAGAAAAGTACCCTTTTGGTGCACCATTTACCAATACCAAATGTTTTGCCAATCTAACACAAACCCAAGTTCTCTGCTTTTACCCACATCCCAACATATAATCAAGAAAATCCCAATCGGCGTGATCATATGCCTCTTCAATATCCAGCTTACATATAATACCTTTCTTACCTTTTCTATCACAAGCATTGATGCATTCATGGGTTATAAGAGTACTATCCACAATTTGCATCCCTTTTACAGAGGCCCCTTGAGAATTTGAAATCACTTCATTAAGAACTACAATTTATCTAGATGCCAATATCTTTGCCAATATTTTATACAAACCCCAAAAAAGGCTAATCGGTCTAAAATCTCTCAAACTTTCCACTCTTTTTTTAGGAATAGATGCAATAAATGACACTCCTAATTTTGATGCCAAAAGACCGCTTTTGAAATATTCATTTATGAACTTAATCTTATTATGTTTGAATGAATCCCAGAATATTTGAAAGAAATATATTGGAAAACCATCCGGCCTGGGTGCTTTATCTCTTCCCATCCTCCTCTGAAAACAACACTTCTAACAACTCTGCTGCCTCTTTAGATAAGGATGCAAAACAAAGATTATCCAGCCCAGGTTGCTCCCATTCTTCCCTCTTCAAAAGGTCTATACAGAACTGAACAATTGTTGAACATACCTTATCCTTTCCTTCAAAATTTCCCCCCTACCACTGTTAAGTTTGTAGTTTTATTTACTCTAGCCCGTGCACTAGCCATGGCATGAAAAATTTTTGTAATTCTTATCAACCTCTTTCAACCAAGTAGCCTTTTATTTCCTCCTCTCTCAATTTAGGATTATATTTTGCTTTATAAACTTCCCTCCAAGCTCTCTCTTCTTCTGATAGCTCAACCACCTATTCTATAATACCAAGGACCAGAATACCTTGAAGAAATTTTAACGATTCCTCTTCCCAATGTTTCCAACCCTCTTTTTGCCACACAGAAATCTTACCCTTTAATAATTTAATTTTTGGAATAAGGAGAAGCTTGCATATCCGACTACTGAAAATGAAGATCACTACTCTTTAACTTCCTCAAAAAAACTTTCCACTTCCAACCAAGCAAGCTTAAATCTGAAAGGGCAAGGACCCCAATCCTCCTCTTCCACCTCTAAGATAATCATGTTACTGCCTCAGTTTTGCCAATGACATGAGCTAGGGTGTCTTAAATCAGTTGAGCCTCCGTAGGAATACATTGAAAACCGAAGACTCGAAGACTTGAAGCATCAAGGTTGAAGACAACAGGTAAAGCATGAGGTGCCTTGGTAAACCTAGCCCTTGATCACCTTAAGAACCAAAACAACTCACCTCTAGATAAATCATCCCATAGGTAAACATTTACTCATCTAAACTAAGCCTTAGACCCTTGAAAGCATATCTATTCGAGTTGGGCTTCTAAGTGGTGTGAAGTTGTTACAAAACATATTGCCCAAACAACAGTCTTCGAATAGAACTCAATTAGATCGACAGCCTGTCGATGGGACTCGATTTGATCAAAGGTTCCCATCAATTCGATCGAAGAAGCACAAAACAGTCTAGCAACCAAACTGCATATTTCTGGATTTTTTCGATCGAATCGAAGGCTCGATTAATCGAATCAATAGTGTCATTTTTTGCCCCTTTTTTTACCGTTGGAACTTGTTTCCCTTATATAGGGCATTCGGTATTTGGGCAAAACGATAAGTTTTTGGTACAAGTAGAGCCTAGGTGATTCCCCACTCATATCCTTAATCCTAGACTCCAAACCAAAGAGATTCATGACATCATTCTTGTGATTAACCACTCTAATGAGCATTCCGAGCTCGAACATGAAAGTGTTCATGTTTT
This sequence comes from Magnolia sinica, assembly GCF_029962835.1. Classification (NCBI taxonomy): domain Eukaryota; kingdom Viridiplantae; phylum Streptophyta; class Magnoliopsida; order Magnoliales; family Magnoliaceae; genus Magnolia; species Magnolia sinica. The sequence continues at coordinate 12,976,761 of NC_080583.1, read as the reverse complement.
CTCCCTTGTTCTAGAGATTACACCCAAATCTATAGGCAAATCCTTATCTAAAACCTCTAGAACACTCATCTAGGTGAGTGCCCATTGGAAAACAACCATCTCCGTCATTGTAGGAGATTCTACCATCCTCCCATCACCTTGGTCACCTCATTGATACATCGCATGCAAAGTGTTTGTTCATGGAACTGAATTATTGGCATCAACGAATGTAGTAGCAATTGAGAAGTTGATTGAAGCAGGAGAGAGCATCGATCAAGTATCTCGAGCAAGGCGTTACAAAGGGGCTCAATCTACCAAGTTGTCAATTGTAGAGCCCATTCACACTCCTTCCATGCGTAGGATTGAATGTAGAGTTTGCGACCTAAACTCGAATAGGTTATTGTGTAGGACCTAGGCTCTTGTGTAGGGCCAAATTCATCGAGCATGGGTGCGTACATGTGTTAGTCTACATGGGAGCCTTTGATGGGAGTGTGTGTAGGGCCTTGGATTAGGATCGCATTTACCGGACACGGGTGCGTACATGTTAAGTCTCCATATGGAGCCTCCGGCGAGAGTGTACGTAGGGCCTTGGATTTGGACCACTAGTGGTTGCTAGTTAGTCGATAGAAAATCAAATCTCTTGCGGGAGCCACCGACACGAGTGGAGATGTGTTCCTTTGACATGGGAGTGTACATGTAAGTTAGTGATTAGCCTATGAAAAACCATTGTAAAGGTTAAGGTGAACCCAATTTAAAGCCTTCGATAGTGAAATTCCAGTAAGCTCGAGGAGAGTGCATCCACCGAGAATGAAGTTGGCAAGTAGCCGGACCACTATACATGCTTGTGTTTGGGATTATTATTTGCGCAAATTTTTATTTATCCTTGTGAGCTTGATTCCTTGAATTATTTGAATGCATAATTATACTAGTTGCGTACATTGTTGCATTTTTTATAGTCTATGTGATTAGACCCACTTGGTTTGGAAGCGTAAGTGTTATTTTTCTTCTTTGTTTAAATTGGTAAATTGTTTTTAGTAGGCAAGAATTTTTAAGCTTCCTCACGTGCTATGGTAGAAAATCCACGCAATTTCAAATCGGACAATGATTAGATATAGGTCTACATAGACCTTGATGCACAAAAGGATATTTTTCTACCCATTCCAAAGAAACTAGAAATCTATCCAACATTCCAACTTGGATTTTGTAGCATTTATTTGACCATTTGACTATGTAAACTTTATCTCCCCGATCAGTAAATCCACCATTTCATTTCTGGCAACCCATTCTGAAAAGTTTCTCATACTACAAGTTATCCGACCCCCATTAGATTTTTCGAATGAGAACCAGACGACATTAAAATCCCCTCCTACACACCACGACAAACACCATTTATTGCGACATTCCTCCAACTCTTCCCAAAATAATGTCCTACACGCTGGATTTATCAGACCATAGACAGATGTAAAGACCTGACAATAACTTGAAGATAAATCATGCAATACCACTGAAATAGAGTGAATGCCAATTCCAACTATCCTCTTTCACCCATACATTTGTAACCCAAAACTAAAATTCACCTTGCCGGGCCTTTGCCTTAAGTACCACCCGTTCTTTAGATCTTCCTCCCCACAAAGAATTCACAAACCACTGATCAATTGCCCACACTTTGTTTCCTGAAAGGTAACCAATTGAGCCTTAAACCTTTTACATAAATCTCTTATTTGTCCCCTCTTTTGCTGACAACCCAATCATCTAACATTCCAATTATCTTCATTTGGAAACAGCACTGACCTGTTTATCCCTTGCTGCTATTCTTGGAGAGGAATGAGACACTAAATTTGCAACTGCCACCTCCCTACCTGACTGCCCACGACCTCATTTTTTACCAAAATTCTGAATAATTACAACTGGCTAATTAATGTCTTCCTCCACGAATTCGAACAGTTCAACATAATCTTCTGGTCTACCCCCAGAAGAAACTCCCACTAGTCGAGCTATCTGGAAAGAAACTTTGTTTATATGCTTCATCCCCTGTGCCATTGTAACTCTCCAAATCTTTTCTTGAACCGGATTAGAAGATATAGATATAACTAACCTTGAATGATGCTGAACTTCCACCTCATGGCCTACTGGTACATCATGTTTCCAGATATCCAATGGAATTTCCTCATTCACCACCATCAAGTCAGAACAAAGATTCCTCGAATTTAAATGTAACTCTTATCTGATAAAGATGCTCTGATTCCGACCTTCCATCATCTGACCCACCCTCAACATCCAAACCTGTTGCAGAATCTGAAACTAGATTGGATCGTACGCCCTTATTCTGACTCTCATCAACCAATTGCTTATCAATAGCCATTGAAACTCCTGCATCCATATCTATTTCCTGAGAAGAAACTGAAATCATTGCCCTTTGTTCCAATTAAGTAAATTGACTATCCCAACTAACAGGACTGCCTCTTGCACAACCATCATACCTTTCAAGCTTTCTGCAACTGCTTTCTCAAATCATGGCTGATCCTAGGTAACTCGTGCTGACGAACTGAAACAATCATGGTTTCACACCTCTTGGTCAACACCAATCGTCGAAAAAACCACTTCTCTGCAATCTTGTACATCACCAATTTGGAGCTCTCCACCTATTTCTTGAGCATTATCAATCGTAACTTGAGGTTCCAATGACTGAAATTTTTACACCCCGTCCCTTCCTCTCCGACAAGAAATTCCTTCAAATAATTTCCAATTTCTTAAGTCTTTGCTGCCAACATCTTGGAAAGAGACAAACAGTAAACCAAAAGATTCAAGAATTCATTTAATAAGGTAGGTTCTACCTCTTGATGAGGAATACCTTCTCTACTACAGGGCTAGCTTCTTTTCCATTCTCTCCAACATTGGATCCCAAAATGAACTCACCATCAGATTGCCACCAAGAGGAAGCTCGAGTTAATTTGAAGGAAGCATGAGTTTTACACCTCACCCAATCCACCAGCAATTAAGCATTGTCATTGCTGGATGTTGTGGTGCTTTTACTCATATTCACCCTGAGAAGCTTCAAAGCAATGTAAAATAGTTGATGAAAATCTGCAAGCTAGACTAGAGGCCCATGTATGCAAATTCCCTCAAGGTTTTTATGAACAAATGCCAGACCCCAGACGCCTTTCAGCAGGAATGACTTCAAGAGCGGAAAGCGGGTGAGCTGCCCAAGCAGGAATGGTTTCTAATGAAAGTTATTTTCACTCATTTCAAGGGAAGTTTCGCATAATAAGTGATGCGGACATCAGAGTGTACCAGCGTCGCTGTAGGAGAGCCCCAGGGCCTGGCCCAACCCAGCCCACACTTTATTTGGGTGATCACTACTTGGGCCTAGCCCGTGGGCCACTTTGAAGACCCCATGTGCATAGGATGTGCATCATGAAGGCCCCAGACTAGGAGGATGCACATGGGCTGCATTATTTGGAGTGTCAGGATAATTTTTGAGAGTTTTGGTTGAGATCCGACCGTTGGATCGCATCCGATGATCAAGTCCCTTTTCAGTTTTTAGTGTCCATTTACGTTTTGTTATTTTTCTGCACATTTTGGTTGGTTTGGATTTCTTTTTGGGCCCCTACTTTGCCAGATTTTAAAAAGGGGATGTTGGTCATTTTACTTTTAAATGCAAAAACTCTATTTAATGGGGGGAAACATCCAACCCTAGGGGGATAAGGAGTACACATTTGTTTTCTAAAGAGAAGCCCATGCGACTTGGAAGAACCCTCCATAAGACTTGGAGCAAAGTGATGAGATTCCATCTTTTTATGGACATGCGACTCGCTCACGTGTTTATCTTCTGCAAGGTATGGTCTTTCCTCCTTCTACTCCTTTAATATATATATATAACATCTTTGATCCTATCTAGCATAAATCCTTGTTGCACCCAAAATCTCTGCCTTCCACATAAAACCTACCCTAGACCCTCTCCCAATTTCCTCCTACAACCCTCAATTCCCAAATTACAGATTTATCCCACCCCATATCCCACGTGATCTTCATCTCCTCTAAACATAGTTTATGTGGTGAATGAGTATGGTAAATTTTATGTGTGTATGAATCTGCCCATGAGTATTTTATTGATATTTTGTGGTAAGGGGTTGTTCTAACAACCTTGACATCCTGCGATTTAATCTTTATATGATTGTGTGCATGTGGGGATGATTTCTAATGAAATGACATGAATTTTTTGCTTGCTGAAATTACTGTTTGGTGAATTGTTCTGCTGAAATTATTGTTTAGTGGGCTTGGCCGATAACCCACAGGTCCTAGGATCTATACGCTTTGAATTGTCCTTTGAATAATCTCCTATGAAACATGACATCCATACATGTATCCTACGTCAATAAGGGTATCATCCACAAATTGAAGATGGAAGATTTCAATTTCCGGATATCCAAACACTAAACCTTTGCAATCAGATGCACAGCCAAAAAGTAACTTAAGCTTTTCTGCCAAGACTGAGAAGGAGGAGGAGAGAGGATCTCTTTGCCTTAATCCTCTCGAGCTCTTGAAGTATCCAGACAGCAAACCATTCACCAGGATTGAGAAATAAGACAAAGATATACAGTCCTTTTATCAAGCCAATCAACCAAATCCCATCTATTTAGAGAATAAATAAGAAAATTCCAATCTACATGGTTGTATGCCTTCTTATAGTTGCACGAAGTGTGAATCAAAACAACATTAGATTTAAGTGCAGGAGAAGGGAAGCGTCTGTTTCAAACATTAGCAAATATAAATGGCTAAGAAGCAGAGTGAGAGTGTGACTCCAAAGCATGATCTGAAGTGGGAGCCACACCTGGTTAGAAGGATGGTACAACTAAGGGCTTTCTCCATATCTATTTTCAAGATACCTGGAATGCCAAACACCCTAAAGGTGCCATTTGAGTCATATTTAGCACGAACTCTTGTGGATAGCTGAGATTCTTTCTAAATGGGTATCTAGACTACCTTCGTGTATGGTGTTGTTCTTGTAATTGTGTCAATCATTGTTAACAAATCAACACTCATCAAAGAAACATTGTCTCACTTCTGACTTCTATCGAGGGGGGGGGGGGGGGGGGGCTTTAAAGAGTACCAAAAATCCTAACAAGTCAATGTGAGAGTACTCAGTACCGATATATAATAATAATGATAAAGGATGTGAAAACAACTTATTTTGGTGCTCAGCAATGTTGTCAAAATCGTTGTTGTATGGCATATCGTAATAGGGGTCAAATCATATTAAATCGCAAATCGTATCGTAAATCATAAGGATTTTTTTCTTAAAAATAAATTGAAAACATCTGACAAAATACAAATAAATCAGGGGGAAAAAATAATTTAAAACTCATCATCTATCCATTTCCTATCAATATGCACCATGAAAAGTAATAAATTCACATATCATGATATTATAAATGAGAACATATATACAGTATACATATCATGAGTAAAATGGTAATGGGAGTAAAAAAAGAAGAAGAAAAGATGGGTAAAAACTAAAAGAAAGAAGAAAAAATGAATAAGCGTAGGAGAGGGCCTTTTTCATGTTTTATAAGCAAAGGGATAAAAAGAAAGAAGAAGAAAAAAAAAGAATAGAAATAAATTTATTTTTTTTGTTTTTTATGTAATTTTTGGGTCCATTTACACAATTCTACGACAACAATATGATCAACACGATTCAATATGATAACTCGTACGAATCTAATTCGTACAATTCTTTAAGATTTGATATTTGGGTGTACGATTTGGACAATACTGGTGCTAAAAAACTGTTGCAACTTTGTCACTCCTTATTATCAGACCCGCACCTACCCAAGACAACCTTTTCATCTCCTACTTTTTATAGAAAAACAAGGTACTGTAGACAGTTTATGAAGTGCCAAAGAAGCCTAACAAGTCAATGTAAGAGTAGTCAATACCAAATTACCAATACATACTACAAAAGCATGGGAAACCAACTAGACTGCAAATTGGGTCCCTACTCATGGCTCAGTGGTAAACCCTGTGGGTTTCAACATGAGGTCATGGGTTCGAGTAGCCACGTGGTAAGTGTGGGTGTGAGGGTGTGTGTTTAAAAAAAAAAAAAAAAGAACTGGACTGCAAATTAACTGCTTTTATCAGTCATCTACAGAATCTAATTGACATTAATATCAATGAGCAAGCTATCAACAGGGCTTTAAGGATAGTCATTGGACAGATCTCCTTTATGTCATTGTGGAAGAGCAAAAACTAACCAATAGGAGTTATGGAGAATATAGCCGTAACATAGAGAGGGGGATAAGAAAGGCGATACCTTAATCTCAGCCTCTGAATATGGCTTTGATCTCGACCTATAGAAAAGAGGAAAGAAGTAACAAATCAAACCAAGTACAAATCTTGCTGGGAATAAGGTATACCAACATATTGTGATCAAGAAAGCTCTTCTGATCTTGTATTAAATCTGACTTTTCCATATAACATGTCATAGGTGCACCTCGTATCTCATCTACAATAGTTAGGGGCTAGACAATGGTCAGCATACACCAAAATTTTCTAAATGCCAGTAGAGCTCATCCACTGTACACATGGCATACATGTAAAGCAATCCAGATCATGGTCCCCATTGTGGTGGAACAGGGAACAAAAGTGACACCGAGTGGACTACCGTTAACCATTTGCTTTTGCCACCCCTGACTAATCTACTTTCTAACCATCCATTTGATGACCACCAGTTATGCACCAACAGTGTTGTTTTCAGCCTATGCACCATCCCTAATGGGCCCCACAATTTGGATGGTTTTGATTGATGTAAATGTGTGAACTTGTAGGTGGATGAGTCACCACTATATGCAAAATGATGGTGAACACAAACCGTACCCTTGTCCTATGTGCTAGAACCAATAAAGTAATTGGAGAAGTCATTCCAAGGACAAACAGTAAGAAGATTAACAAGAGCTGTATTGATGAGTTCCGTCCAGCCAGTAATTATAGAATAAGAAAAGAACAATAACAGATAAATGGTGCCCAAGAGTACCTGTCAAGCCCCAAAACAGAGTAGTGATGTGACATCGAATAATTTCCAGTGTCTTTAGGAGTTTGTCTAAAATTAGCTCTCTGATCTTTGTAGGATGTATCAGCTTTCCAATACCAATCATCTCTTTGGGAATACTGGTGGTAGGCACCAGGATCATTTTCCCTCCAACTCTCATAGCTCCTCTTGTATTTATTTCTCTCTCTGTTGAATACGCTCTGCATGCGCCTTATACGCTCCTACAAAGAGAGGAAGTAAGCATACCGTAGCACAATAGAATGGGGGGAAGTAACCATATATAACCTCACAGAAGTATCCAAGAAAGGTGATCATCATCAATAAGCATGATCTTAATAGTCAATGCCAATATTTTGCAACTCAAGATAGAAATTGCTATAATTAAAGCAAGCTATTGAAAGACAAGGCTAAAAGCTTAAACTGATGCGATTTTTGAGTTTTGATTGGATGATGATTCACTCAATCTGCTGAGTTCTAGTTCGAAAAGCATAGAGAAGGCTTTAAAATTTTCAATCAGCCTGATAAATTTACATTGAAAAGACCTTTATTAAAAGCTTATGAATAACAATCTCTCCTCTTTCTTAATTTATCGGAAAAAAGAGAGAAACAATCGTATTATTGTTATTATTATTGAATCGAATCATATTAATTAGGTTTTAAAATGTGGTACAACTTAAAAAATAAAGGAATTACCAACTATTTAACGTCAGGAGATACTATCAAATATTCACAAATTGGCCATCAAATTGCTTATGACAAGGATTACTATGTTGGTATTTACAGCATAACAAGCATGCAGTGAGACTTAAAATATGATCTATTATTCTCCATCATACTTCATAGTGGGAACTTCCCAATGGCAAGAGGAGTCGGTCAGTAAACTGAAATATGCCAATCTAAACATATTCAAATGAAAATGGCTGTTCAGAGCTAAAATTTCTCAAAATCCTTATCTGGATCATCTACAACATCCACATCAAATCAGCTCCCAATGCATTACAACAAGAAAACAAAATGCATTGCTACACCAAACTATGTTCTTTTGACGGTCAATTTGACTATCCGAAGTGGGGTTAAAGTAGCTAGCAAATCATGCCCCCAAAGACATCTGGCTCGCACAAATCTACTGAATTCAGCGAAGGAGGTCCTTAAAATTTGTCAAGCAACCCCACATACCTTGGGACTCAATTTCAGCCACAATGGGGCCCTCACCGGCCTAGTAGGCTCAATTGCCCAACCATCTGTTCAACAATGTTGTGCGATAGATAGCTTAAGGCCTACTTTTGGAGGATCAAACAATAGGTATTTAGTCTTAATGGAAAGCTTATTGAGTTAGCTTTCAAATAAGCTCAAGATCATATAATTCCAACACTATATGAGTGAGTTACGGCCGATTTTGTAGACCCCATGCATATTGACAGGACATCAGTAAACTATCTAACAATGGATAAATTTTCACCAACTTTTGAGACACTAAAATGATGTCATAATGGTGTGAAATTGGTCTCATTTGAAAGCTTATTAAATTAGCTTTCTAAGGAATCTAAGATCATACAATTCTGATACTGATTAAGGGAGTTACAACCATTTTGTGGACTCCTGTCACAGGATAGAACTGTTGCATGACAAGAGCAGAATGTCTCACAGCACTCAACTTACAACTTACTTTTGAGGTATCAAATGCTGTTAAAATGGCGTGAAATTTGTCCGATTTGAAAGCTCATTGAATTAGCTTTCCAACAAGCCTAAGATCATGAAATTTGGACACTGATCAAGAAAGTCATAAATGTTTTCTGAGAACCATATAGGAAATGTTGCTAGGCACAATGTGTCGTGTGCGACGTGTAGTCAGTCTCCACAAGAAACAGTTATCACCACGCCTAAGATGGGGGAAAACACATAGATGTGATCCTTATCCACACCAACTACCTACCAAGCTTGTAAATAGGGTTGGAAACTCTTTACTTCTTACTTGTTAAGTGTTATTTGTTAGATGTTAACTATATTGTTGAATGTTGATGACTTGAGGTCTAATTCATTGTTTAATTGATTTTATTTCAATCAAATGTATTTTAAATATGTAAAATTAACTATCTATTAACTTAGGAAAGTTCACCCTAATTTCTTATATTTTTTACATTTTTTCTTCTTCTTATCCTATTTTTTTCAGATTTTTATAAATTTTTCGAAGAAAAAAAATGCAGTCGATCGCATATGCACACAGGCATATGAGATCGCACACGACCACATATGCAATTTGACAACATTGGTTGAATCAGAAAAAAAGGTCTAATCGCAGGAGGGGGTGGAAGTTCCTCTTAAAGTAGGAGATTGCATGGAGGCAAAGGCCAAGAGCCTGACAGTTAAAAGCCGGCGATTGTGACATGACTTCTTTCCACAACATGGCAAATGTGAGGAGGAGGAACTCAATGGCACAACTGCCTGTCTGGAATTGTTGTGCAATAGACAACTTGTGGTCTACTTTTAGAATATCAAACAATATAAACTCGGTCACATTTGAAAGCTTATGGAATTAGCTTTTCAATAAGCCAAAGATCATGTGATTTTGATACCGTTTGAGTGAATTACGACTGATTTTGTGGACCCCATACATCATTGACGAGACAACAGAAAATTGTCGCACGACAGACAAATTATCATCCACTTTTGAGTTACCAAATGATGTGAAATTGGTTTTATTTGAAAGCTTATTAAATTAGCTTTCTAACAAATTCAATATCACATAATTCCAATATCATTTGAAGGAGTTAATGGCAATTTTATGGACACCTGTCAGGCTGTCACAGACAGAATTGTCAAGTGATAAGAGCAAACTCTTGTGCTGTAGCCAACTTACAAGACCTACTTCTAAGTTATCAAATGATGTCAAAATGACATGAAATTTGTCCGATTTGAAAGCTTATTGAATTAGCTTTCTTAACAAGCCTAAGATCATGCAATTTGGACATCAATCAAGAAACTTATGACTGTTTTTTTCTGGTGGCCATGCAAGAAGTGTCACTAGACAATGTGTTGTGAGCAACATGCAATCTCCATGATAAACCGTTATAGTTGCCCCCTAAAATGGGGGAAACATGTGGGAGTGATCCTTATCCACTCAAACCAGCTCCCAAAACTATAAATGGGGTTGAAAAACCTTAGAAAGCATAAGAATCATGGCAACATCGAAACTCTACCAAAATCCAAGCTCAAAGCCCACAACAACTCATGATGTCTATACTCAACATAACTTGCAACAACAACAAATTTCTATTCTCGTCGTTTTTTTAGTTTATGCAAGGCCTAGCATTAAGGAGTCGTCCAATGTGTAAGCTTGACATCCATGAAGCGATCCTGTTGAGGTAAGTTTTCCTCATATTCAAGTCATTAGAACCCATGAAATAAAGAGTTGCAAATCATTGTAATGTCTTCTATTTTAGTCAATAAAATTTAAAAGCAACTTCTGCTTTTTCCAAACCAGAATCTGTGTTACAGATTTTTTGGCATCATCATCAAAGAATTAGGAGCGGCCAAAGAGAAGGTGGTTGGATTCACTGTTCGAAATATTAGTGTCGTGTTACATATCGCACCCTTGGGATACGGATATGTATTGGTTATCGCATGGGATATATCGGTTGTATCGTGTATTGTATCGCTGTTGTTAGAAACATAGAGAAACATTGGGAAATCGGTCGAATTTTTTAATGAAACTTAAATATTGTTAAAACAGACACCAATGCACGCTTATAAATCAAAACATTACAAAAAAACAAGTGCACATAATAGGTTTTCTTTGTATAGGGTCCTAATCTATGCGTTGTCTAACTAAATTGATGCAAATATATTCAAAGTCTATTCATATAATTTATAAATGTAAGCAATGTTGTCAAATGGCATAAGCAATCCACACGATCATATATGTGATCGCACAACCTTTTTTTGGATTTTTTAAAATAAAAAAATCAAGAAAAATGGAAAGTATGTGATCGCATATGACATTATGCGATGCGATCGCTTTATGCGATATGCGATCGCATACTATCCATATGGCCTATGCAACCATGGCATATGCCATATAGATGGCATTATGCGATTATGCGATCACATAATCGATTATACGATCGCTTTTGACAACATTGGATTCAGCCAAGCCAACCAATTCTATTTCCTCCATTCTAGATAAAATGTCATCCATTTCTATGAATTCGGCGATCTTCACATCCTTAGGCCAAACCTTTAGCCTGGCTTTAATGGTCTACATCTTCTTAAAGAGTCTGTAGCTAGCCCAACCTTCTGCCCTTATTTCAAACCATCACGCCTTTACCATATCGAAGAAGCCACTGCACTGGAGCCATTTAATCTCGAACCTAAACGAGTAGTGATCGTAGCACTGCAACTCATTCAAAGGGAGAATAGGATTTTGATCTTAAACAAACTTTGGAAGGATGATTTGCTTGGCGAGAGGGAATTTCTCCCTCCATGTCTTATTCACTAAGAACCTATCCCCTACAAAGGACTAGTTGGTCTTGGTGCTTCGACCAAGTGAACGATCCACCAAATGAAAGGTGAACAAGCTCACATTTCCCAACAAACTCTATAATCATCGTGCTTTTCAACATAAGTGAGCACCAAACCTTCTCATACACAAACTTTAGGATGTAAAAGTCAACTCCAAAGTATCCCGAATCGGTATCGGTTGGCGTAACGGTGCCCTCCAAAACCGATACAGATATGGGGGCGTAACGGCCCGTAACAGCGCAAAATTTTTTTTGCAAAAAAATATGAAAAAATATGGATTAAATCCGAAATATTCTAAGCATTCCAAATATGCATTCATTTATAATTTGGAACATGTTTATGGTGGTGTAATGTTCCACTCTTTGGTGAGAAGTTGTATCAGACTGTCTAATTATTTTTTAAACCAGCTAACTTGAATTTGACTACAAAATTCATATATTTAATTTTCTAAATATCTAATTTATATACTTAACAATTTAATATCTTTCTCCCAATAGTTCTTTAAAAAAATGAAATTAAATTCAGGTAGATGGCGTTGCCAATTTCGGGCTGACTTGGAGGACCAATCTATGCCCCAAATTAGCCTCAAATTCATGAAATTTATTGCCATTATCCCACTAATGTATTGGTGGACATTTATTGCATAGTGAATCATGAAAAAAAATCAAAAGGCCCTATTTTAAAAAATAAAAGTCCACAAAATAACAATTAAAACTATTCAAAAATTTGATTTTGGCATTGTGAGTTAGCAATTGCAATTCATAATTTAATTGGTAAATTTTAAGTTAATATATGTCTCGTGTACAATTTTTTAAGGGCCCGAATTAGGCGGGACTTGGATTGTGAAGTGTAGCACACGTGTCAAAGTTTTTTGGGCCCCACCCGTGAAGAATGTGTTATATCTAAACTGTCCATTCATTTGACGAGATCATCTTAAGGCTTGACACGAAAAATAATACAGATCTAATTATCAAGTGCACCACACTGCAAAAAGCAATGGGGGATTGAACATCTACCATTGAAACCTTTTTTGGGATCATAGAACTTTTGGATCAATATGAAATTTGTTTTTCCTCTTCCTTCAGGTCTTTTTGACCTTATGAATAGATTGGATGGAAGATAAATGTAACGGTGGGCCTACGAATTGTTTAACCGTGAAAATCATCATCCCCACTGCTATTTTTGTGTGGTCCAGAAGATCTTTGGATACAATTCATTTTTTGGGTAATGCTCTAAAATGATATTTAAAAATAGATGAACGGTGTAGATATAATAAATACATCACTGTGGAGCCCATATAACTTTGATCTCCTTTGAACCGTTCATACAACTCGGAGCTCGAGGAGTGTCAGCGCTCGTCTTAGTGCGACACGTACACAGCAGCTAAGCTGGTGTGTGGTACACCTGCAACAAAAAAAAAAAAAAAAAAAGAGGAGAGAGGGAAACCGAAAAGAAAAAAGAGGGAAAGAGTGAGAAAAGAAAAAAGAGGGAAAGAGGGAAAGAACAAAGAGAGAGAGAGAGAGAGAGAGAGAGAGAAGAAGAAGAAGAAAACGAAGAAGAAAAGGATGGCTGCAGCCGTAGCAGGGCCGCGGCTGTTTCGAGAAGAGGAAGAAGAAGAAGAAGAAACGTAAGTTTTTCTTTTTTTTTCTTTTTTTTTTTTTAAGGCCCGTAACAGCTGTTACGGGTCCGTAACGACCGTTATGGCCCGTAACGACCCCATAACAGCCGTTACGGTTACAATATCAGCCCATCGCCAGTTACGCCCCCGTACCGCGTAACGAGCCCCATCGTTACTGTTACGTATCGGCCGTTACAACCGATACGTAACCGATTTGGGATACCTTGGTCAACTCCCATACACCTTGGGTTGCTCCATCTCACCCTAATGCTTCTATGTACTGCCCATAGGAGGTCCCTTCTCCCCGTGTCTAAAGGCCTGTAAATGTCCGACATAACCCATATTGCTCCACTCTCGCTATCATTCAATTGAATCAATAGCAAAAAGTCTCCAGCCCACTCATCCATCACAGAAAACCTTTCTCCTTTCTAAGGAGTCACCAAACCACAATTGACCCTACAACCAATTTGAATCCCCAAATGAAGACCCTGTTATCCCACGATTGAGCTACCACTGAAGAGTTTACTAACTCTAATCTAGATTCTTGAATCATTAAGATGTCTATTGTCTCCTTCCTACCTACCCTCCGAACAACTCGCCTTTTGCCAAGGGACCCCAGACCTCATCCCTTTGGTATTCCAACTAAGCATCTTCATGATACACCACCATTTGGTCCCTACCTTCCCTAGCTACTCGTGCTTGTGTCCCTCTCACTTATTGCTTTGGTTCCCATCATAGTTAATCAATGTTGATAGCCTCTAAGATTCCCTACTCGTTCTCCTCTGATTCATGCTCCTAGGCCCATTTTCGCCTACATCTCCCTATTATCCAACTTCACAAGAATCTTTTCCAAGTTTTGCTCCATATTAACTTCCCTAACAATTGTCTCAACCTTGTTTGACCCCGACAACATGTGGGGCGAGTAGGTTGACAAACTAGCCACCCCCTCTGGAGGAGCCCAGAAGAAAGCATCTATCACCTTGAGCTAGATAAAATCACTAGCCCCTCTGAATATCTTATCCCATGACATAGATTTTATTTGTGTGGTCTCTGTGTTGATGTGGATTCTGGCTTTCCACCTTCACCCTCTACCCCACCTTCTATTGTCCTAAACAAGGCCTTCTATATCACCTTCTCCAGCCCTACCTTGATGTTGCCCTTTGCAACCCTTGACTTTGTTTGAAATCCCAACTTCCTCTGGGTAGGATCTAAGGCCCACCTCCACCGCCTCAATTGACCCCAGGGACACTCAAGCCAGGGCCGCCATGGAACTATTTTGGCTTATGCTTTGTCCTTGGTTGCCACTGACGTTGAGTTAGCAGAGGGAGCCTTTGCATTGAGTTTCCAGGTCGATTCGATATGACCATTTTCATCCACCTTCCTACCTCATCATCATCAACCTCTGTATAGGGCAACACATGGGCATCACCACTGCTTGCATAAGGGCTTTTAGAACCTAAACATCGAACCTAGCTGTCATGTGAGTGCAATCGATCTCTGTCGCTATGGGCCAAAATCCCATTCCTATTCTACAACTGTCGAGATGTGGACAGATTTTTCCTCTACTATCAAGCTCTTGCTTTTCGATAGGCATGACATGAATATGGAACCTGACCCTGGCGAAACTCACCTTGCATCTTCTTTTCGACAAAAAGATCATCTCCAACACTCGGCCAAAACATTCACCCAATTACTCAATCATCTCTAAACCAAGTGTAAAGGGAGACGCAAAATAGCCTAATCCACTTCACCCTACCTATTTCCAACAACTCCTCCGGCCATGGCAAAATTGCCACTATGCTACCCCTAGATCAGTTACCACTACACTAAAGCTCCACTACCTCTACTGTCTGCTAGTGTTGTGAATAGCGTCGTAGCGTAGCATACGCTACATAGCATCGCATACTAAAAACGCTACGTAGCGCATCCAGATAGCGTATTTCCCCTGTAGCGTACACTACACATATGTAGCATGAGTATCATGAGTAGCGTACGCCTCACGAGCATGCTCCATTTTGGTTAAAATAAAAGATATACTTTGTTATGTGAGTTTGTAAAGTGTTTTAAAATGGTGGTAACTCATATTTCTCACACGTGGCAGCGTTTAGATCTATCCAAACCATCCTTCACACACGTGGCACTGCGTATATTATAAACATGTGCTTGTTTAACCTTTTCTATAATCTAAACCATTTAAAAATGGGCCTCCAAATGTACGGATGAGACTTTTTTCCTCTTAGGAGATGGTGGGAGACTCATATTTAAAAAAGAAAAACCTTTTTAACTTAAAAAGGTTACAAAGGCTTTCTTTCAAAAGCCCTATCTCGACATTGTAGTTGTCGCAACAAGCTTCTCTAGAGATTTTCGATTCTCTCAATCGAAAGGCCCCTTGAAGACGAAATTTTGGGCATTGAATCGGCCCCATAGGAGCATCTTATTCATGTATTTTCAAGAGCATTGAAGCCCAAACAACGGAGAAATCACATTTCCCCCATTTCGCAGCCACCCGGATACATAGCTCAAAGAAATCAGTTTCCAGTTGATTAAATCTCTATTAATTTCTATTCAAGATATGTTTTGGCCCTTTAATCATTGCTAATGAGTTTTCTTTTTATTTATGCGGGAAAGTTGTGGTTATCTTTTCATTTTTTCAATTTTTTTTTCTTTTTATCACATGCGTGGAGTCCACTGTGGTGTGTGTATGGCATGGCCCACATGCGTGGGGCCCACTGTGATGTGTGTATGGCACGGCCCACATGAAACATGTGGTTTTAAACTTTGGGATTTTATAATAGTTTATGCCTGTGAGTTGTGACTTGTGGTTTTAAACTTCTTAATTAGACATCATTAATTAAAGTAGGTTGCTCATAATGTTTTTGATGTGATATTAATTTGATTTAGTTTAAATATGTGAATTCGCTTGCTTTTACTTGAAAATTGAAACATGTGTAGACATTTCCATTTTTATTTTTTGCATTTTTTTTCATATTTATTCTTACAATGTATTATATGTTTTCTATTTTTTTAATATAAAAAAAGAAGTATCGTGTAGCTTATGCTACACACTATAGGGGGCTGAACGCTACGCAATACGCTACGCGCTATTTAAAACACTGCTATCTGCAACTTGAAGAGGAATTGATACTTGTAGAGTTTGAGAGACTGAATATGCTCATGACATTGAGGTTGAGCCTTTACCCAAGCTTCCATTCCTGACAAGGCCGCCTCAGTAATGGTCGTGATGGATACCCCACCAACCTCCTCAGTAAGAGAAGAAAGGTTATATGAGTTAAAACAACAAATTAAAGATTTATAAGAAAAGCTTCCCAGCAATATTTCACTTCCATTCGCTGATTGATCTTAGGTAGAGAGCCAACTGCAACACTAAGGGGAGAGGGGGGTACAAAGTGAGATAGAAAAAGATCACATCTAATTGCAAGAACAACTCCCCCACCCACTGCAAAAAAATAAAAAGATCCATCGAGCAAGTTTAGTGATCCATTTTATGGTATATATCTTGAAGGTCAAAACAACGCATATGCTGCATTTATGTAACTTAGACATGGACACATGGTGTTAGACATAGCACAAAATTCACAACAATCCAACTACAACAGTCATGCAATAATCTAAAAGACACAAGCTTTTTTTTTCAAAGGATATGATTTTTTATGATTATTGGTTATAATTTTAAAGGAGCATGCATCCAGATAAATTGAGTTTTGCTAAAACTACATAAATGAAATAAAGATGATACCAATGAAACAAGAAAATGATAAATAAGGTTTTGTCCAAAAAGCTGCCTCCATGATTATCTGATACAAAAAATGGAGCATCCCTGTTTCATAGATCTTCTTATAGTCTAGATTACTTGTTCTGCCAATGATTGTATTTGTACAACTTTCGCAGTTATATGCTAGTATATCTTCTTAAATGGGAGCCAATAATTTCTAAGACCCATACTAGGTGATGCCAATGGTTTGATAAATAAATGTGCAAACTGTTGGTAATATTTCAGTATCCAAAATGCTGTTAATAATCAAAGGGTATTTGCATCACTTGAAATAGATTGTTTGTCTGTCTGTATACCAACAAAACTTAGTGAAGTCAGAAATGCATTTTGCAATCATTGAAGCTTCGAAAATTCAGAATACATTTCTCAACAGATAACCCACCATGTTCACTCCTGAGACAACTAACGATCGAAGTTTCATGCAGTGAAGATAAGGGATTGATCAACTAAGCAGCATGGGAAATGCAATGCTTACTTGTAGAAATGAGAGCAAGTATTTCATTTCAGGGATTGTCTGCTACAAAGACATAAATGTCATTCCATACTCAACATAGTTTGAAAGGATATATAAAAACATTCAACCAAAATAAAGGAGTTGAATAGACACAGCATCTGTTTTGTCGAGTTAATAGGTTTTAATTATTTTGAAGAAAGCAAGTCAAGATGTTCAGTGCTTGTGTGCTTACTATTATGTAGAATTTTCTTTGTAAACTTTCAGGAGGCTACCAAATAAGCTTTTCCCTTTCTCCTCTTTTTGTTTTTCTTTTTTGATAAATTGGACAAGATAAGAACAGCAATCTGGTACAAAATGTCACATTATGTTTGTTTCTCCTAACAGTTTAACTATGACAATCCCTCTAAATTAGACAGTAACTGACAATCCAATCCAGCAATCAACAAAACAAACAGATATAGACAAATGCAATGAAGATGAACTCAGGAAAGGAAACCAATCTTACCACTCTCTCCATTTCTTCCTCATACTCCTCTTGCATTCGACGTGTGTATTTCTTCCAGGCTTCCTCCTTGAAACTATAAGTTGAGCTACCCTTTGCTCCCCTCCATGATGAATATGACTGTGACCTGTTTAACTTTTGCAGTGGAATTGGAACATATGATTAGTTAAACTATTTTCATTTCAACATATAGGAAACTATAATGCTCAAGTACGAATGACTGCATGCTAGAATCTTCACAATCTGGTGAGTGAACAAGGTCATCTTGTCTACAAAACATTCATGTTTCTATACAAGGACGAAAAGTATTTATTTCTTCCAATTTAGGACTAGTCGTATGATTAGGAGTCTTATAGTTCCAAAGGGATCAAAAATCTGTCTACCTGAATAACCATTATACAAATATAACCAATACTAAAAGCAAACAAGACAATATAAAATTGGGCTTATTATGTTATTTCACTATGGAAACAATTACCAAGCACCATTGCTTGTTTACCAAGCTAGTCTCATATCTAAGAACTGAAAAGAAGTTGTAACTGTCCTCTTTGACCAAAAATAGAAGCTCTTGCACCTAGGGTTGGGTATCTGTACTTAATGTAATTCGATGAAGCAAGCCGATATGAACAATTAGGACCTAAAAATATGACCATGATGTGAAGATGCATCCCAAAGTTTGAATATACCAGCTATTCTTAAATACTGTGATAAATGTACCGGATTTACAAGTACATACTAGGGAAGTCAGAGAGTACCAAGATCTATCGAATTTTAGCACTATAAATAATATCCATCTAGTGATAGCATTTAAAGTGTTCAAGAATAAACTGAAGAGGAACTATATGATTTTTGACCTAGGGATACCCATCATATGCTCTGGTTTTCAGTTTGTACAAGTATCAGCCATGGAACAGTGACCCATACCCATGAATGATGGGTCCTGACCTGGATGGTTTGTGTTCCTAAATCTCCCACATTGTGAGATCCTATCCATCCAATCTTTGTCCATTTTAGCTTGAATGTGAACCATGGCAGTATTTCTTTTCATAATCATCTACTTGCAGATCACCACTCCAAAGGTAGATGCCTTCCATCAAGGCATTTTGAGAACATGGTTCTTGCTCTATGGGGCCATCAGATAAATAGTATGGATCACCACAACTATGGGGCCCATTGTACAAACCAAGGACCCAAGGATACTATGCATTTCCTGGGATCAACGTCCAAGGATCATAAAATTCCTCCAATTTGAAACACTATTAGAATTGTTCAGAGCATTAGGGCTAAGCTATCAGTTTTTGTCATCTGTCCAGTTCCAATAGAAAATTAAGAATTTTTATCGCCAGAGGCACTAAGCTTTCACCCACTATCTTTAAGGATTTCAAGAAAGGTAATAAGCAACAGATATATCGCTTACACGTCAACACCATCACCCTTCCGTGGCACTTATTACCATACCAAAAGACAGTGAGGAAGGAAATTACCTTATATTAGTCTACTTTTTTAACTTGGCATTAAATTAGGGTCCCATTTTTACAATATGAGTATCAGATATAGCAAGCCATGGCAAGTATATGCAGTAAAACAATTGGATAATGGAATGAAGAGTTGTGAATGCAGAAAAAGAAGATGCTAGCAATTATATATACCTGAGTGTAGAACCAGTCAACCGTCCTACGCAACTGGCCAACCTGCCAATATCAATCTCAACCATTAGATAAAAGCAAGGTATTCTATATTGGTAATGGTGGCTGTAACGGTCACCACCGATACGAGTATCAGTCATAACAACTGTTTGGTGAATTTGTAGAAAAAAAAAATGTAGAAAATATAGAATAATGTAAATATTCAAAATTTGCATTC
The DNA here is from genome assembly GCF_029962835.1 of Magnolia sinica. Lineage (NCBI taxonomy): Eukaryota > Viridiplantae > Streptophyta > Magnoliopsida > Magnoliales > Magnoliaceae > Magnolia > Magnolia sinica. Next base: position 12,956,989 of record NC_080583.1, on the reverse strand, counting down.
ATTTTTTGTTTTGAGCATGTTTATGGTAGCGTAACAGTCCACTCTTCGGTGAGAGTATTGTATTTGGATGTTTGGTGAATTTATGAACGTGGTTATGCGTCTCTCATGTTTACACACCTAACACCACAATTAAGCATTAGAATTAGAAAACGAAAAAAAAATAAAATGCATATATACCACCCTTTTAAAAAATGGACATCAAAGCTTCTATTCGCCCAAATCGCTTCAATCTACTATTTTAATCCTAAAAGTTATAACACGAATGGTCAAAATCTACTGTAGAATGATCTAGGAAAGTTTTTGGAATAGTGAAAAAATAAGAAAAAATGAATTTACATTGAAAAAAGAAGTTTATTGTTTTTTGACCTTTACAGGAGTAACGGTCGTTATGCCCCATAACAGCCATATGGCCCCTGTAACAGCTGATATGGTCCAAAAAAACCAACTATCCCGGTTCACCCTCGTATCGCATAACGGTCACGGCCGTTGCCTATACGTATCGGCCTTTATGGCCGTATCATAACGGATATGGAACACCTTGGATAAAAGTAGAACTAAAAATGAGTCAATCAACAATGGATGCCAACATGTTAGGCTTTAACAAAATAAAGATGAAAAAGAAAAGTCAACAAAATGTTTACAACTAACGAGTGTTAACGTTTTTTTGCTAGAATCTTGAAAGAAACAGAGAAGCTGGATGGAAAGGATGCTAATTATGAGGCTAGTAGGGCTTCCAAGCTTAAAGTTGCCAATAAAAATTATTAAACAGGAGCAGTAACTTTTTTGGATTTCCACCAACCTTTTGTTTTGTTAAAGGTTCAAGGAAAGTGTGAACCTTTTGTTTATGAAATCATAGAGGAAGCAATAAAAGGTATCCTATTTGGAATCTTTCTAATCGTGCGAGGCTGCAGAAAACATGAGTGAGACTGTGCATGCATGCGTGTATGTGAGAGAGAGAGAGAGAGAGAGAGAGAGAGAGAGAGAGAGAGATGAAGAGAGATAGGAATACAACAGAGGATGTCACAATCTCAAATACAATCTAAGTTAGTGTTTGGATGTGATGCGCAAGTGAATTGATATGTGATGATTTAGTTTAATCAGGAAGAAGTGACAAAAGATAGGGATACTTCCTAGCATTCAGAATGAGGAAGCATCCCTCAAATTCAGTTACTTTCCTTCCAATTCCAGCTTGAAAGCAATGCAATTCCAATGCGGAGCCCATACTGTCAACATTATGATAAAGATGGAAATTACAATTTAGTTATTCCCACTTCACTAGAAATTGCAATGCAATCCAAACACGCCCCAAATCATCAAGAAACAAAGACACATGCCCTAATCTACATACAAAAATCCCAAACAAGCCTCAATAAAGAAAAACCCAAATGATAAAACAAACAAAAGAACCCAATTCCAGCATCTAATTCTAAAAATCCACACAAATCCCACCAAAAGAATGCAATCTTAGGATAATTTACGATATTAAGAAGAACCCACAATCAAATCAACATTTACACCTACCCTTTTGATCAGCAAAAACACAATACTACAGCTTTGTATTACCTAAAGCAGGCATAAAGGGTGTATCTATCAAAAGGGGTGGATGTAAATCAAGATCAGATACGATGAAATGAAACTCAAAAGTAAAAAAAGAAAAAGAAGAGAAGGTACTGCGAAAGTAGTAGCAGTGGCGTGGATTAGGCCGAACACGACAATCCGCCAGAGCCTCATTCCATCTTCGTTGTTGGTGTCTCTGGTTGCTTAGTTCTTCCATGGATTTTCGTTGTGGCCGTCGCCCTTCTTGTCTTCGGAAATCATTGTAGGTTGTTCTCGACTTTCAATCGAAGATTGAAATCGTGAAAAAGAAGAAGCATCATTTGATTTTGATTTTGATTTTTTCCTTATTGAAATCCAAATGGTAGAGAGGTCTGTGTTGAATTCAGCTCATCCAACAGCCACCGAATACGGCTGAGTTTATAGGGGTATGAAATTCCACTGGGACCGTCTAAACTGGTGGGTCCCACCTTTGGGTGGCACAGGATGGACGCGGATTTCCTGCGGAAGGCTTTCGCAGGAAGCTCCTGCGGTAGGAACCTATGTGGGCCTACCATGATCATTTTGATAAATCCACCACGTCCTTCCTTTTCGTGGTCTCATTTTAGGACCAAATGCCAAAAATGGGCCGAATCCAATACTTAAGTGGGCCGAAAATGTGAAAATTAAATGTGCACAGTTGAAATTTTCGTGGGCCACTGAAATTTTGAATGAGGCAGGTATTTTTGTTTTCGGTTTATCCACGTGATGAACGGCATGGATGGCATGTAAGCATCAGCATCACTGTTGACCCAGGGAGGTTTCAACGGTAGAAATTTCCCTACCACCTTTTCCTTTACTGCGGCACAGTTGAGTATTGGGTCCAGTTTATTTTTGGAATTGTATTCTAAAATGAATTCAAAAAGTGAATAGCCGTCGTGGATTTATTAAAAACATTACGGTGGCCCACGTAGGTTCAGCGCGCAGGAACTTCAACTCATGCGGACGCGGATTTCCTGCGAAAGGCTTTAGCAAGAAGTTTTATGCGGATGGGAACCTATGTGAGGCCTACCATAATGATTTTGATAAATCCATCGTATTCATGGAAACGGATTCGCTACGCCCCCTGACACCAGCCTCAGAGCTGGTGGTCAGTGCTCTGTGGGCCCATCATGATGTATATATTTCATCCATTCTGTTTATCTATTTTTCTAGATCAATTTATGGTATTATGCAAAAAATGAGGTATATCCAAGTCTCAAGTGGACCACATTACATGAAATAGTGTTGAATGAACTTCGATTGTTAAAAAAATTTTGGGGGCCATAAAAGTATTGGATTAAGTTGATATTTTTTTCTCCCTTCATCTGGGCCTTTATGACCTAATCAACAGATTGGATGTCAAATAAATAGTACAGCGAGCCTTAGGAGGATTTAAATGATGGATATCCAATTACTATTATTTTCCCGTGGTGTGATCCACTTGAGATTTATACCCCTCCCATTTTTGGCATAAAGGCATAAAATGATATTTTAAAATGTATGAAAGGAATGGATGAAACAAATACATCATGGTGGGCCCATAGAGCACCGACCACCAGCTCCGGGGCTGGTGTCAGGGGGAGTAGCCAATCCGTTTCCCGTATCCATCTGTTCTGTGAGCGCCTTTTAGAGTAAATGACCACTGTAGACAAAACCTTTTACCCAGCGGTTTTTATGAAAGAAGACAAACTTAAGTTACCAAGTTAGGCTAGCACGTGCGGACAACAACTTTGAAGACGAAACTACCCCTCCTTTTTACTGTCGTTGCTTTTACTCTCCCTCACTTTCCTCTTTCCATTTTCGAAAAACAGAAGACGAAAACTCCTGCTGCTTTTCCTCTCCCTTTCAACTGTTTGTTTTTTCTCTCCCTCCTTTTCACTGTTGCTTTTCCTCTTCCTTTCCACTACTGTTTCACTGCCATTGCTTTCACATCCTTTCCTCACCCGTTAGAAGGACAAAAAAACACCCTTTCTGTGGGCCCCCCTTATCAACATTTTGTCTTCTTCTGAAAATGGTAGGTCCAATGAAGAAAGCACGCACCACGGGTATATTTTAAACTCAGTTGGGCCCACATTGAATATATTTAATGTAGGAAACGGATTGGCTACTCCCCCTAACACCAGCCCCATGGCTGGTGGTCGGTGATCCGTTGGCCCCACCATGATGTACATGGCTGGTGGTCGGTGCTCTGTGGGCCCCACTATGATGTATGTGTTTCATCCATTCCGTTCATCCATTTTTAAAGTTCATCCAGGGCTTTATCTTAAAAATAAGAGGGATATAAATCTTAGATATACCACAATACAGGAAAACAATAGTGATTGGATATCCATCATTTAAATCGTCCTGAGGCCCACTGTACTCTTTACCTGAAATCCAATCTGTTTATTACGTCATAAAGACCCAGATGAAGGGTAAAAACAAAGATCATCTTGATCCAATACTTTTATGGCCACCTAAAAGTTTTTAATGGTTGATGTTCATTAAACACTATTTCCTGTAACGTGGTTCAATTGAGATCAGGATATACCTCATTTTTTGTATAATATCGTAAAATGATATATAAAAATAGATGGACAGCATGGTTGAAACACATACATCATGATGGGGCCCACAGAGCACCGAACACCAGCCATTGGCTGGTGGCGTGGGGAGTAGCTAATCCGTTTCATGTAGTATATCCACGCTATCCATCCGTTTTTCTATCTAATTTAAGGGGTTGAGCCTGAAATTGAAGCATAATGATTTTCTAGTTTGCCCCGCTGATTTTCTAGTTTGATCCACTCAATTTCATATTTGCTGGAAATGCATGGTGGATGTATAACGTACTTTGTAATTTTGGTAGATGATGAAATGATCATCTTTATACTTTGTCACATTATATTTTCAGTTTGTCTCGCTCAATTTCCAGATTGGCCCGCTCAATTTCCAGTTTGGCCCGCTCAATTTCCAGTTTGTCCCGCTTAATTTTGATTTGTCCGCTCATTTCCATGTTTGCCGCTCGAATTTCGGTTTGGCGCTCAATTTCGATTTGTCCGCTCAATTTCGCATTTGTCGCTTAATTTTGATTTGTCCCTCATTTTCATGTTTATCCACTTAATTTTCGATTTGTCCGCTCAATTTCGATTTGGCGCTCAATTTCGATTTGGCGCTCATTTTCGATTTGGCGCTCAATTTTGATTTGGCGCTCAATTTCTAGTTTGTCTCGCTCATTTTGATTTGGCCGCTCAATTTCGGTTTGTCCGCTCGATTTTGATTTGGCGCTCAATTTCTAGTTTGTCCGCTCATTTTCGGTTTGGCCGCTCATTTTCGTTTGGCCCCTCGATTTCGATTTGGCTCACTCATTTTCGATTTGTTCCGCTCAATTTCCGCTTGTCCCATATTGTCATCGCTTCACTTCACGATCATTTCCATGCATTTCACGGTCATTCCCGGCGATTCCGTGTTGATTCACGATCATTTCCATGCATTGCATGGTGAATTCCCTTCACTTCATGGTCCTTTCCACGCATTTCATGGTCAATTCACTCCACTTCACATTCATTTCCATGCATTTCACGGTCAATTCGCTCCACTACATAGTCATTTCCATGCATTTCAAGTCAATCCCGGCGATTCCGCGTTGATTCACGATCATTTTCATGCATTTGACGATCAATCCCGTCGATTCCGTGTTGATTCACGGTCATTTCCATGCACTTCACGATCATTTCCCTTCACTTCACAGTCATTTCCATGCATTTCACGATCAATTCCAGTGATTCCATTTCATTTCACGGTCAATTCCCTTCACTTCACCATCATTTCCATGCATTTTTTTGTAAACAAACAAACTAAAGTATAGGACTACTCCATTACAAGTCGTATTTTCTATCAAGCAATTTATTTGGGAGAGGGAAATCCAGCATATCTTGTTAGCTTGAGGGGAGGCATTGGAATTTCCTTTGCCTTCAACACAGATGATCTGCACTCAATTATAATTAATTTATGTATATCTTATATATTAATTGGATTCGTGTTGGGTCAGGCAACCCAAGACCTCAATCCGAGCTCAACCCAAGTTTTATCAAGTTGGTGTTTGTATGGCCCAACCCCAAGACCAAACTCGATACATCCTGCCCAAGCCCAACCCAATGTTGGGTCGGCCACAGGTTGGTCGGGTTGAGCCTGCCCAACTTCTAGCCCTAAAATCATATACGGTACGTCAATTAACTAATTTTGGTTTAGAAGATATTCTTGTTATATGAATAAAGAAAGAAATGAAAAAAAAAAGCGATAATTTTTTTTTGGTGGCATATGCTTATATATACATATTTATATAAATATGTGTTAGAAAAAAATGTAGGTAAAATAAAATTCTCCATGTAAAAAAACAAAAGACTGGATACGGATACGGTTATAGCTACGGTTATAATCCGTAGCCATAGATCGGGGGTGGAATCGCCGCATCCACGATTGATCGCCGATTGGGACAGCGACTTGCGGTGGAATCGCGGGAGCTGCGATGGATCGCCGGTCTGTAGCTACGGTTATAATCCGTAGCCATAGAAAACCGTAGCCATAGGTTCTTTCCTCTTTCATTTTTTTTTTTCCATTTTTTTTTTTTTTTGTTGTTGTTGTAATCCCCACGTCCTTTTGTGGGTCCAATCATGAGGTTTGTGTTATATCCAAACCATCCATCTATTTGACGAGCTCATATTAAGGCTTGAGATGAAAAATAAGATAGATCTAACTATCGAGTAGACCACACTGTAAAAGGCAATGGGGAATTGAATGTCTACCATTGAAACCCTTTTTGGGGTTATAGAAGATTTGGATCATTCTGAAATTTGTTTTCCTTCCTCATCCAGGTCTTTGTGACCCTATGAATGAACTTAGACGGGTAGGATTTCTCACAAACATCACAGTGGACCCCCAAAAAGTTTTTAATGGTCGACGCTCATTCAACACTGTTTCCAGTTTGTCCCACTCATTTTCAATTTCATTTGACATAAATCACTATGCATGCTTCAAAAAATCAGTACAGTGCAAGGCTTGTCGATGGGATTAAAGGGCAAAAAATGTACTTTTGTTAGATTTGCTAGTCCCTGTAGGAAAAACAATTGTTTATAGTTTTTCTCTGAGTTATTGAATGAATGATTGTAATAAGATTAGTAGTGAAGTTAAAGTCTTATTTAGGTACATTTTCCAAGTTGCTCAATCTAGAAGCTGGTATTTGAAATTGCAAAACTTTCGTCATAGATTTGTAAACAATGAAATTTTCCATGAATATAGATTTGTAAACGATGAAACATGCCAATCCATTTGTTTCAGCTTCTTTCTTGAAAAATGTTGTTTTATTATAAGGAAAAAAGAAAAGAAAAAGAAAATGAGAAGAAAATGACAGAAAAATGCAAATATGGGTTGGTATCCAAATGTTAGGTGGTAGCATGAGCAAGGAGCGTCATGGCATCATCTTGTTGCCAATAGATATGGATTTTCTGATTGTTATGTTCTTGCTAACAAATGGAATTAAGGAAGATGGTTAGATCCCAAGTGGTCATAGCCTCATAAGAAGGGGTTCCATATTTAGAAGGCGATTTCTAAATTTTGAGATGCTTTGAAGGGTGTGGGTAAAGCCTTTAATGATGGTTTGAGATTTTTACGGTTCTCACATTTGGTAGGCAATTTCCAAATTTGGAGATTCTTTGAAAAGTGTGACTATACCCCTAAATGATGGTTTGAGATTTCTATGCCTCTCATATTTGGAAGGCAATTTCCAAACTTGGGCTTGCTTTTAAAGGTGTTGTAAATCCTTTTAGTGGGAAATGGGGAAAGAATCATATTTTGGGAGAATTAATGGGTGGGGAACTCTTCAAGCTCAATGATTTCTTAGGTTGTATATAATGCGGCGAGATCGGGAGGACTTTTCTTCAAATTGTGAAGTCAATTGAGGATATGCCATCAAGGTGGAGATTGTTGGGGGTAATGGCCCATCACTTTGGCTTTAGGTGAGGAGCATTTTGCAAGGGTAAAACGTCATTTATGCATATTGGATAAGGGGCATCTCGTTAAGGGCAAACGAGTCTTTTTCACATATGATTTTTAGTATCCAAGTTAGGGCAATGTTATAAAAGGTAAAAAGATGGCATTTTCTCTTTGGAGCCTAAGATAAGTGGATGTTCACCATCATCAAATCAAGACACGAACCGAGATCTCTCTGCGTAAGCGCTTTGATGGCTATGTAGATGATCACACAAAGATAATGTAAAGTAACCATAAGTATAGACTTTGGCATATATGAAAATGAGTTGAGAAGGGGACAAAATATACATGGTTCATTGCAACATGACTACATCCACTGGGAAGCACCAAAAAATTATTTTACTAGCAAAATTAGGAGAACACAAGACATAAGAGAAGCATTGCTTACATATAATGAACAAAACAATAAACATCTTTTATCTCTTTTTATAATGGATCAAGAGAACCTTTGAGAAAACTCTCTCCTCTTCTCTCTACTTTGTTAATACATGAGAAGAAACCATTGGAGAGAACTCTCACCTTTGCCCTACTTGGATTAGTGAAAACCAAAAAGTTGATTAGGAAAAGGAAAACGCCATATCCGAGGCAAATTATGGAAAAGGCAATCTGTGGAAAAGAATCCTTACGTAACCTGCTTGTTTTTGGCACACATAAATTCAATGGAAATGTGGAATGCTCAATGGTAAAAAAGTGAGAGTTCTCTCTTAAAATGGGTGGAAATTTCCTTTTCTTAGACTTTAGAGAGGAAAATGAAATGACCCTTTTTTGAGGAAATATGAGGAAATGAAACTGATTTCCTCACCGCTCTTGGCTTTCCTAAATGAAGGGAACCGTCACATAAGAGTAAATTAGTTTTCTTTACTAGTTAAATCCTAGTTTGTACTAATATGAACATGCCATAAGAGAGACCCTTCTCCATCTTGCTGGTAAAAGGAAAACCGTTCTAGGCTCTAAAGAGAAAATGCCATCTCTTTACTTTTTTTATGACATGTTCTAACTTGAAAATGAAAGTGAAAAGATCCCTTTGCCCTTAAAAAGATGACCTTTACTTAACATGCAAAAATGACATTTTGCCATTGAAAAAATGCTCCTCACGTAAAGCCAAGGTGATGAGTCATCACCCTTAACAATATGGGTTAACTCCCAAGTTTATGAATTTCAAGGAGTGTTATGAAGTTCTGGCCGAGAAGATGGTGTGGAAGCTGAGGGTCAAAAAGGACTTATGGGATCATGAAATTCCAATGGTTGAAGAATTACTTATAGTTCTCGAGGATGTATTTCTATCAGTGAGTGTGCTCTAGTGTGGTTTTCTAGTCGAAAGAGTTCTTTAGAGCGTTAAGACCAATGTATCCCCCTAACTTGGGTCAAGGATCTAAAGTCCGGGAATCTCTTGTGCCTCCAAGTATAAGCTTTTGTTAGACAACCATGGCAAACAAAGTTCTTACCCTGAATAAATTGAAAATTGAAAATTGTCCCTTCCAAATACATGCATGCTTTGTAGAAAGAAATAGTTGAACCTCTTTTTTCGTTGCAAGAGAGTTGAAGCATTTCGTTTTCTTTCCTTCCATCTCCTTGGGATGTGGTGGGTGGTGCCAACTTGTGTGGAGGATCTTTCAAAACCTAGGGAAGTAGGCCTTTCAAACAATGAGACAAAAGTCTTGTGGAGGATGCTTCCTCATGCTATGCTATGGGATATATGGAAAGAAAGAAACAACAAAATCTTTGCTGATAACCAATCCTTGATGAATATTGTGGTTGAGAAAATCAAAATCTCTCACATTGAGTGGGCCCGAAATTGCACGAATTTAAAGTTTGGTTAGAAGTTGGAAAAACACAATTAACAAGGTAAGCATGATGTCTTTGAAGTGTGCCAAGATGGATTTTTCCCCATGAGATGGTGGAAGCTTAACATTGATGGTAGCTTGATGAGAAATCCCGGGTAGTTGGTTGGGAGGGAGGGGGATGATTAGGAATAACCTATGTAGAATCATTATTGCCTTTTCAGGGCTGTTAGGCATTGATGATTCCAACCAAGCTCAAATGGGAAGTGATGAGGACAAGCTTGAAAGTCATCAAAGACTAAGCAAGTTTTTCTGTGATCATCATCTAGGGCAATTCCAATTAAACTGTAAACATAAGAAAGAACAGGCGTCCTGAGGGAGAACCATAACATAAAGACACACAAACCCTCAATATAGAGAGAGATGATACATCACAAGAGCACCGAACTATGAAACAAAAATACATAATCTCCAACACTTCTAGAAATCAAAATAAATAATCTAATATGATTTAAAATCCAGAGTTGACATGCCTATATGTGGAGGTTTAATTGCTAGGCCCTCAAAATAACAAATTCCTAAATGGACTCTAACTTTATAATTGATAATCCCATCAAACCTTACACACGCTCAGAAAATTGACCATAACTTACTCAAATGGTATTGAAGTGCATGATCTTGGGCTTGTTGGAAGCCCAATTCAATAGAATTTCAAAACGGGACCAATTGTACGTGCTTTTGACATCATTTGATATCTCAAAAGTGGGCTGCAAGAAAAGCGTTGAAAATTGAAAGTGAGACTTGTAACTCTATCCAAATAATTAAAAACTAGGAGAAAATCTCTAATAAATCATGTTGAGTTAGGAGTTAGTAAGAGGATTCCCCATGCGGGACCCAAGATGTCAATGCACTCTTCAGTCTTCAGACGACACGGTTCTCCAGGATCAAATGACCATCCATGCATGATTCTTCGAAAATTTGGGCCTTTTGAACATTTTGACCATAGGTTGTAAGATGATCAGCAGTGGAGAATGGAGATTGTTTATTTAGCCTTGATCGTATGAATGGGATCTTTTGCTTGAAGTGTTTTTTGAGAGGAATGGGCAATCAAAGGTGGGCCTGGCATGATGATGGTCCATGTCAATGATCGGACCTTTCTAGTAAATTAAACATGGACTTTCCATTTTCCAAGCCATCAATAATCAATAGTATGGTTAGAGTTGTTTGAAAAATATGACTTTGAGAAGAATGGGCAATCAGTTGTGGAGACATTCCATATCAACGGTTATACCTTTTCTAGTATAATAAATATGGATTGTTAGGAGCATCCAATGAAGGTGATTTTTGAGAGGTATGTTAATCAAAGGAGAACAATTTAGTAACTCAATGACAGATCTTTCTATGATGTGGGAGTTTGCCTTTTGCTGGAATTTCCACCCAATTGGGATACTTTGGCTCTAAGATTAATAGATTTTCATGTTTGTTGTGCATTCTTATTGTTAAGTACTTCACTCTTGGTGGAACCGTTGCTTTTGTTTGCATCAGTATTTCCCATGAGGTGCTGGAAAGGTTTCTCCTATTTCAAATTAACTGGCAATTTCTAGTACCAGTGCTCATAACTGGATTGTATTAGACATTGGAAGCACGGAAGGTAGTTGGGGAGAAAGTAGCTGGGGAACATGTCCTAAGGAACAGTGCCATGTTCTGTGAAGTCAATGGTTGTGAGATATGTAGGAATCGATGGAGATAAATATGATCGAAGCTGAAGCTCTTTGTTTTGGCCTCATAATTTATTCAAACATATGAGTCTTGGTCAGCCATTATGAATTTTGAAGCCTTCTTCAATGGTATTGCTGGATCACTTGGGTCTCCGTATTGAAACCTCCACGAGGCAGAATCCTTGATAAGATCCATGATTCACATTCCTGCTTTGAGAACTTTGATATCCCCTACATTTCATAGAGAAGGTCCATGAAGACAGTAGATACCATCTATTTCTGCCATTGTAATAGGTTGTTTATTCCCATGTTACTGCCTGCATAATCTCTTGTGGAGGCAATGATCCTCTCCTCTGCAGTTGATGGGTAAAAAAATTTGACAATTGTCATATTCCAGATGTATTATGAGCATATATCTAACTACCTTTGATGCAAGTGTAACTAGTGGTGCATGGTAAGGCTAGAGGAAATGTTTTAAGAAGGGAGGAAAGTCTGTTTGCAAATTACCAATACAGTAGGCGAGTAAAGAGATGCATTCCACTAGTCTCAAGGGGGATGATGGTCTTGGTCTCTAACAAAGTAACCCCACCTTTAGCACAGGGTTTATTGGGGAATAGGGGTTTGGAATGAAAGGCCTTATAAGCAAATTTTACTCAACTAAGTAGTTGCAACAAGTCAAAGATAGTTTCAAATTGCATTCAGTTTAGGATAGTAGTTGCTAGAAGTCAAAGTTAGTTTCTAATTTTAGTAAGAGTCTTTATTGGTTTCTATTTCTGTTTTATTAGGATTGTAAGTTTGAAAGTTAAGAGGAGAGTTCTGTATGGAGTGTAATTGAAGAAGAAGAAAAAAAACCATTTTATAAGCACAAGGTAGAGGGGAATCCTAAGACATTTCTTTTTCTTTTTTCCTGTGGCTTGTCAGTATGCATTTTCTTTTTTGGTCTTGCCATCTGGCTAATCTTTTCTTTTTGCACTTCTCCTTGATTTTCTATCATTCCTAGTGGCACCTTAAGTTCTTCAGGACTAAACCAAGAAATACTGTAGAAAAATTCCAACAGCATAGTCGAATCGACATCTAAGGATTCAGGTGGCTGATTTGCTACCAATTTCTGCATAATCTGAGGGTCCGTCTATCTATTCTGCAGGAGCCGTTTGCCATAATTTTAAGACAAAATGCTAGTTTCTATTGATACTATTTCATTGCCGGTTCACAACAGAATTCGAACAATGTTTTTTTTTTTTTTACAAGCTGCTAGCAAAAATTCCAGCGAAACCTGTATTTGCATCATAAATGGATGATTTTCGAGCTTTTTATTGCAATAGAAATCATCCTACCCACCTGTTCAAAAAATTGCTATAATCCTGTCTGCAACATGGTTAGGTATAATTCCAATCGCTATGCACTTGCTTGCCAGGTTGACACATATCAGAACTTTAGTTGATGTGAGTTATGGGAGCTTTCAAGTATGAGGTGGTGATTGGGCATATGGAAGGCTATTGTGATGATCAATCAATAGAGTAAATGGATGGTGATGAATGAGATGAATGATTTGTGCAGGTTGTGACCAATGATTCGTGTAGGTTTGTTTCAAATATTGTGATCCTCTTTGCATTCTTCCGGTTCAAAGGATCTGATTCTTAGAGGGTCTTCATTGCACAAAGTATGCGACTAATAAAAAAAAATCCACGTAAAGAGGGTGAAAGTAGTGAGGGAAAGGTTAAGGCAAAGAGGATTGATTCCATATTTTATTTTATTTTTTTAAAAGAAGGAATACAGACATAGCTACGGTTATAATCCGTAGCCATAGATCGGCGGTGGAATCGCGGGATCTACGATTGATCCCCGAATGGGACAGCGAGTTGGGGTGGAATTGCAGGATTCGCGATTGATCACCGAATCTATGGCTACGGATTATAACCGTAGCTATAGTCGTATCCCTGTTTTGACATGTAAAATTTTATTCTACCTACATTTTTCTCTAACACATATTTTATATAAATATGTATATATATATATATATATATATACATATATAAGCATATTAAAAAAAATTCACGGTTATACTTTGTCTCATTTCTTTCTTTATTCATATAGCAAGAATACATTCTAAACCAAAATTAGTGAAGGGAAATGACCGTGAAATGATGGTGAAGTGAAGGGAATTGACCGCGAAATAAAACGGAATCACTGGAATTGACCGTGAAATGCATGGAAATGACCGTGAAGTGAAAGGAAATGACCGTGAAGTGCATGGAAATGACCGTGAATCAACACGGAATCGCCGGGATTGATCGTGAAATGCATGGAAATGATCATGAATCAACGCGGAATCGCCGGGATTGACCTTGAAATGCATGGAAATGACTATGAAGTGGAGCGAATTGACCGTGAAATGCATGGAAATGACTGTGAAGTGGAGCGAATTGACCATGAAATGCGTGGAAAGGACCATAAAGTGAAGGGAATTCACCATGAAATGCATGGAAATGATCGTGAATCAACACGGAATCGCCGGGAATGACCGTGAAATGCATGGAAATGATCGTGAAGTGAAGCGAATTGACCGAAAATTGAGCGGGACAAGCTGGAAAATGAGCGGAACAAACTGAAAAATGAGCGAGCCAAACTAGAAATTGAGCGGGCCAAACTGGAAAATGAGCGGGACAAACTAGAAATTGAGCAGGCCAAACTGAAAATTGAGCGGGCCAAACTGGAAATTGAGCGGGCCAAACTGAAAAATGAGGGGCCAAACTGGAAATTGAGCGGGCCAAACTGGAAATTGAGCGGGACAAACTAGAAAATGAGCGGGCCAAACTGGAAATTGAGCGGGCCAAACTGGAAATTGAGCGGGATAAACTGAAAATTGAGCGGGACAAACTGGAAAATTGAGTGGGCCAAACTGGAAATTACATTCACTTCACCATCATTTCACGGTCATTTTTTTCTAAACAAATAAACTAAAGTATAGGACTACTCCATTACAAGTTGTATTTTCTATCAAGCAATTTATTTGGGAGAGGGAAATCTAGCATATCTTGTTAGCTTTGAGGGGAGGCATTGGAATTTCCTTTGCCTTCAACTCAGATGATTTGCACTCAATTATAATTAATTTATGTATATCTTATATATTAATCGGGTTCGTGTTGGGTCAGGCAAGTATCAGTAGCCTTTTTTAGCTGTTGTGGCCTGAAAATATCTCTGGAGGCTTCCTGCCTCTTCATGGCACCCAACAATGTAATAATGACATTAAGTAAACATGGCAATTAGAAAACACTAGTTTGATGAGAGTAATTCAGCCTCCAGATAAATTGAATATTTTTTTAAAAGACAAATTCGTTACCAAAAGGTCATTGCATTCAAATATGCACATTCATTTAATGCCTGCTGGTCACATGTAGGACTGTCAATGAGCTAGGGCCAGGCCAAGTGAAAATAAATTTTTAGTCTGGAAATTTATTTCATAGCATGTTTGGATGAATGTCCTTTCGAAAAATTTGTTTGTGGGAACGCTGTTTGGAGCATTAATTCAATTTACATAAGAGGAATTCTATGTTTTCCTTACATTTAGTTTTCATCCTTTTTCAATTGACTGATTCTTTGTTTTTATGTTGTAGCCTTCTAGCGGTGGTTCACCCTTGAAAAATTACAGAAGACACACGATAGAAGTTCCTCCCCAAGATGTAGATCTCCTGGACAAGGATCATATAGTTCCTCCCCAAGAAAACACATCATCCTTTTCTCTCAAAACTAAAAGGCATGCTCGTCAGCTCATGTCTTTTAATAGGCAAAAGGCAGGTAAACAGTCATATAATGTAGGCAACTGAAGTTGGTCCTTTTTCCTAAATAAATGGTACCCTACAATCCATCCCCATCTAACTGACATGGGCCAGATGCAACCAAGAAATTATTTTGGTTGAATCACATTAGAAGTTGGGAATTCAGGAACAGCCAGAGATATCTATCAATTCCATGCCAAAAGCAACAATGAAGCTAAATCAGGAAGACCAAGATATGGTACCGTACCTTTTTGAAGTAGAAGATAGTTGGCTAAGGCAATCAAATTCCAGCTTACGGGGCCAACACAATTCTCCATACGCCACCATTGCCATGTTTCTAGGGCGACTTGCGGTGGAATCCCAAGATCCGCGATTAATCCATTTTTTGACATGGAGAATTTTATTCGTATCCATTTTTTTGACATGTAGAATTTTATTCCACCTACACATAGTTATAATCAATATGTATATATAAGCATATAAACAAAATTTTATCTCTTTTTTCTCCATTTCTTTCTTTAACCATATAACAAGAATATCTTCTAAACCAAAATTAGTTACTTGATGTATCATATAGGATTTTATGGCTGAAAGTTGGGCGGGACAAACTAGAAATTGAGCGGGCCAAACTGAAATTTGAGCGGGACAAACTGAAATTTGAGTGGGACAAACTGAAAATTGAGCGAGCCAAACTGGAAATTGAGCGGGACAAACTGGAAAATGAGCGAGACAAACTGGAAATTGAGCGGGCCAAACTAGAAATTGAGTGGGACAAACTGGAAATTGAGCGATAAAGAAAGATATACTTATTATATGAATAAAGAAAGAAATGGAAAAAAAAGCGATAATTTTATTTTCATACGCTTATATATACATATTTATATAAAATATGTGTTAGAGAAAAATGTAGGTAGAATAAAATTTTACATGCCAAAATAGGGATACGACTATAGCTACGGTTATAATCCGTAGCCATAGATAACAGGAATTCGGCGATTAATCGCGAAACCTACGATTCCGCCCCAACTCGCTGTCCCATTCGGGGATCAATCGTAGATCCCGCGATTCCACCGCCGATCTATGGCTACGGATTATAACCGTAGCTATATCTGTATTCCTATTTTTTAAAAAAAATTTAAACATGGAATCAATCCTCTTTGCCATAACCTTTCCCTCACTACTTTCACCTCTTTACGTGGATTTTTTTTATATTAGTCGCATACTTTGTGCAATGAAGACCCTCTAAGCATCAGATCCTTTGAACTGGAAGAATGCTCTTTGATATCACCAAACAAAATTTCTGCAAATTACTTTGCACCAGGTACGGACTGCCATGGAATTAAAATGGATCACCCTAACATGAAATGATATAGCAGCAAAAAGATCTGAAAAACTACTAAACCACAATAACCAATAAAAAATCAAATCGAAAATGGAGGAATTTATTTCCATGCTAGGAATTCAAAAAATATATAGAATCACAAAGAAAATCAATTTAATTCAAAAGGCTAAAAGGGAGATGAGATCATATAGGTAATGTAAACAATAGAAACATCATGGTAAGCAAAGAGGAATCATAAATGTAACTTTAATTCATTATTAGGTGATATCTTAGTATCAGAAGACTTCATCTCTTGGGAATGCACTGCAACTACAAGCTACAAGCGCCTCTCCCCTTCCATAGAATTACAAGACCCGTGTACTACTTCCTCCGGTAACAAGAAGAAAAGAGCATGGATGTTCCTTCATCAATTATTTTCTTCCCTTCCCAAAAGAGGTTATCATATGGAGAGAGAGGATGCCAAACAAGATGCTGTCACTTGTCCAAACAAGGACATGAGGAGGAGACGGCCATCGTCGTGGCTACCAGATCCTAACCACTGATGGCCTATTCAAGGATGATGAAATATAGATACACTTCTGCATCTTCATGTTCTTTATTTCTCTCTTTTTAATAAGAAGAAAAATTCAAACAACAAACAGGACTCCATGAAGTATATTTGGAAATTTTAGAGAAATGAAAATTGAAGAAAGAAAAATAAAATAAAATAAAACTGTATCATTATTTCTTCTATCTATTCAGTTGTAATTTATATGAGGGGTAGGAGTACAGTGGAAACCAATATTCCTACAATTCACGCCTTGTTTATGCGAGTCGCAGTTCTTTTTTTGAGAGTCATCTCCCTCCCTCCCTCCCACCCTCTCTCTCTCTCAATTATTTCTTCCTCCTTTTTTACCAGCATTGTTGATGTTAATTACTTAACAAAACCATAATATAAATTTTCAAATCAACTGGTTACAATATTGACCATATACATTAACATGGACCATCCATCATGTGACCCTAAATGGCTAGAAAATTCAGTGCTTCTCATGAGAAAGAGAAGGGGACAATGTGGTCATGGCAGCACCTGATGATCCTGATCAGAAAGAAATGGATTCCATTCTCCTCAATGGATTTTGATTACTCACCAGGTGTATCATGATGTCCTAAGATGAGCAACTGTCAGAAACAGGCCAATTGCAGTTGATCAATAACCTTTAAAGACAAACAGTCATCTCTGAGAAATGAAGAGATCTATCTATTATAGATTGTTTCTTCTGCATCTTCTTCAGGACTAATGGCAATACATGTCGAGACTTTGAGCATATGGTGAGGTGAGAGAGATGCATGGCAGCTGTATCTTGAACATTTCCAAGACAAAGATCCAAGGCATCCCATTAATCATCATTTTCTCTATTTCCCATGGCTTCTATTCCATTTGCCCACGCATATAGATTACAGATGAGGGCTTTTATAGTGCGGGAGATGAAGATATATCAATGGAAGCAGCACAATGAGCTTTTTTTTTCTACCTCTATTTGAGGACTGAAATCAGTTGCCCGTTTTATCTAATATATGAGAAATAAACAAAAAAGGAGAGTTAACAGCTATGCTGCTCCTAAACAATAAACAATAAATTGATGAATAGTGAAATTAACTTCATCTATCTTTACTTTTTCCCTTTAAATCGAGCGGCACAAGCCGAAAATTGAGCAGGCCAAACTGGAAAACGAGCGGGCCAAACTGCAAATTGAGCGGGCCAAACTGGAAAATGAGCGGGACAAACTGGAAATTGAGCGGGATAAACTGGAAATTGAGCGGGCAAACATGGAAATGAGAGGGACAAATTGGAAAATGAGCGGGCCAAATAGGAAAATGAGCCGGCCAAACTGGAAATTGAGCGGGACAAACTGGAAACTGAGCGGACCTAACTAGAAATTGAGAGGGCCTAACTAGAATTTGAGCAGGACAAGCTGAAAATTGAGCGGGCCAAACAGGAAATTGAGCGGGACAAACTGGACAAGTCAAGTCGAGCTTGGCCCACCTCGACTCGAGTCAAACTCGACTTAATCCATCCATCATGAAGGAAAGAAAATTTAATAAGAGGTCCTAACTTAATGATTCCAAAAATCCACTCAGTTGCTTCTTCTATGTACAACCGTGTGGGCTTGGATATGTGTACGGTTGTATGAAGCCCTCCCATACTATATGGTTTTTTGCATAAACCCAACAATAAGGCTACTAGTTCTAGATATGTCAGACCAGGTCCAATCAATGGAATTTGATTGGATATGTGGGCCTCAAATTGGACCTTAAATCATGTCCTGAGTCTACCACTAGCCAGCCATGGACCAAGTCCTTCATTAGATAGACAACATTCCAATGGCTATGTTGTTGAAACTGCCCAGTAGGAAATCTTCATCCTTCCCTATTGTCATTTCAGGGCTTTATCCTACAAATAAGTGGGATATAAATCTTAGATGTACCACAATACAAGAAAACAATAGTGATTAGATATCCATCATTTAAATCCTCCTGAGGCCAACTGTACTGTTTATCTGAAATCCAATCTGTTTATTACATCATAAAGACCTAGATGAAGGCTAAAAACAAAGATCAGCTTGATCCAATACTTTTATGGCCACCAAAAGGTTGTTAATGGTCGATGTTCATTAAACATTGTTTCCTATAATGTGGTCCAATTGAGATCAGGATATACCTCATTTTTTAATATAATATCATAAAACGATATATACAAAAAGACAGACAACATAGTTGAAACACATACATCATGATGGGGCCCACAGAGCATTGAACACCAGCCATTAGCTGGTGGCAGGGGGAGTAGTCAATCCGTTTCATGTAGTATATCAACGCTGTTGATCTATTTTTCTATCTAATTAAGGGGTTGAGCCCCAAATTGAAGCATATCAAAATATCAAGTGGATCATACCACAGGAAACAGTGGGCATAATGATTTTCTAGTTTGCCCCGCTAATTTCATGTTTCCCCTGCTCAATTTCCAGTTTGTCCTACTCATTTTCCAGTTTGGCCAGTTTGGCCCGCTTAATTTCTAGTTTGGCCCACTCAATTTCTAGTTTGGCTCGCTCAATTTCCAGTTTGGCTCGCTCATTTCCTAGTTTGGCCCGCTCAATTTTCAGTTTATCCTGCTCAATTTTCAATTTGGCCCGCTCATTTTCCTGTTTGGCCCGCTCAATTTTCAGTTTGTCTCGTTCATTTTCCAGTTTGTCCCGCTCATTTTCCAGTTTGCCCTGCTCAATTTCCTGTTAGGCTAGTTTGGCCCGCTTAATTTCCAGTTTGGCTCGGTGAATTTCTAGTTTGGCCTGCTCAATTTCTAGATTGGCCCGCTCATTTCCTAGTTTGGCCCGCTCAATTTTCAGTTTGGCCCACTCATTTTCCAGTTTGTCCCGCTTAATTTCCAGTTTGGCCCGCTCATTTTCCTGTTTGGCCTGCTCAATTTCCAGTTTGTCCCGCTCATTTTCCAGTTTGTCCTGCTTAATTTTCAGTTCGGCCCGCTCAATTCCCGGTCAATTCGCTTCACTTCACGGTCATTTCCATGCATTTCACGGTCATTCCCGGCGATTTCGTGTTGATTCACGATCATTTCCATGCATTTCATGGTGAATTCCCTTCACTTCATGGTCATTTCCACGCATTTCATGGTCAATTCGCTCCACTTCACAGTCATTTCCATGCATTTCACGGTCAATTCGCTCCACTACATAGTCATTTCCATGCATTTCACGGTCAATCCCAGCGATTCCGTGTTGATTCAAGGTCATTTTCATGCATTTCACGGCCAATCCCGTCGATTCCGTGTTTTTTTTCATATGCTTATATATACATATTTATATAAATGTTATGTTATATATACGTCAATTTCCAGTTTGTCCCGCTCAATTTCCAGTTTGGCCAGCTCATTTTCCTATTTAGCCCGCTCATTTTCCAGTTTGTCCTGTTGAAATTCTAGTTAGGCCTGCTCAATTTCTAATTCGGTCTGCTCAATTTCCAGTTTGGCCAGCTCAATTTCTAGTTAGGTCCACTCAATTTCTAGTTTGGCCCGCTCAATTTTCAGTTTGGCTCGCTGAAATTCTAGTTTGTCCCGCTCAATTTCAGATTAGCCCACTCAATTCTCATTTTGGCCCACTTGTAGAATTGCCATAAGGTACAGGTTGTTTACCTCAATATCGAGACTGAATCCAGCACATACAATACATTAAACAAAAGATGCTTACACCCAAGTCCATAGCCCAACTGACAGACTGAGTGGCGATACCTCGTTTTAACAATTGAGGTCTTGGTATCGATCCCTAGTGGGGGTGGCTTACATGGAGGGTGTGTACTGACATGGGTGTTTACCAGGAAGCTAACCCACATTTCCATGCATTTCACGGTCAATTCACTTCACTACATGGTCCTTTCCATGCATTTCACAGTCAATTCACTTCACTTCATGGTCATTTCCATGCATTTCACGGTCATTCCAGTGATTCCGTGTTGATTCATGGTCATTTCCACGCATTTCACGGTCAATTTGCTTCACTTCAACCCTAAAATCATATATGATATGTCAAGTAACTAATTTTGGTTTAGAAGCAATTCTTGCTATATGAATAAAGAAAGAAATGAGAAATAAAGAAAAGAGATTTTTTTTTATATGCTTATATATATACATATTTATATAAAATATGTGTTAGAGAAAAATGTAGATAGAACAAAATTTTACATGTAAAAAAGGAAAGCTAAAATTGCACAGGGATACGACTATAGCCATTGATAACAGTAATTCGGCGATCAATCGTGAATCTCGCGATTCCACCCCAACTCGCTGTCCCATTCGGGGATCAATCGTAGATCCCGCGATTCCACCACCGATCTATGGCTACGGATTATAACTGTAGCTATATCTGTATTCCTATTTTATTTTATTTTTTTTATAAAAAAAACATGGAATCAATCCTCTTTGCCTTGACCTTTCCTTCACTACTTTCACCTTCTTTACATGGATTTTTGTTATTAGTCATTATTGCATTTGTTTTTGAAAATGGCATTAAATCACGCCAATATTTAGTTCTTTTAGATTGAATGGCAAAATCTTTTTAGCAGTTGAAGGTTTGTGACATTTGGTGGAGGTATCCAGAAATGGGCTCTTATGATATTTATGTCACTCAACATTAATTTTTTATAGGCTATGACAGGAATTACTGGAATATTTTTATTGAAGAAATGCAATTGGAAGAGATGCAACTTCAATGGTGCAATCTTGGTCCCTTTTCTAACACACATAATTTGTTATAAGCCGAGTTCAAGCCGAGTTCAAGCCGAGATAAGCTGAGTTCAATTGTCCTCGGATCGAAGAGTCTGATGACTTTCACGATTTTGGCATCCACACAAGATCTTGGGTTCACCATGAATACGCATACACACATAATCTCTAGTTTGATATAACTCTAGAGTTGTCAACCAAACAACTTTCAAATGACTTCTACGAAGATTTCTTCTCCCTTAAGTTGACTTCCATGGAAGACCACTCTCCCAAGGCGCAGACTCTGCACATCCAAATCTTCAAGCGTTATCTACAAATACCATTACAGACTTCAAAGTGAAACATTGGTCTATGGATTTACAATTTTCTCTCTTTTTATTTCACCTCAATGAGATAATAACTATATTTCTTCCGGTTTTGCTTCCAATATCAACTAATCAACAGGCTTCAGTTTGGATATTTAGTCTCCACATTTTTTTTTGTTGAATGGCATTGGTCTAGAAAATTTGCATATTAACCATTATTCTTGAGTTGCTGTCCAATGCTGTTATGCTATTTTTGTAGATGTGCTGCTTGATGATCTTCTAATCGCAGAAAATTCACCTCTTCAGTCTGAAGTTAATTCTCCCATCTTCAGTTTCGATAGAACTCCAACTATGGCAAGTTCCAAGCTTAACCAGTCAAAGGCAAATACTGAGTCAGCATTTGTGCCACCAACTTCAACTGTCAGATCAGAGAGTGTCTCCTCTAGCTTGAGGTTTTGTCTTCCTATAGTTCACTCAATTCCTTTTTAGCTTCTTTATCCAGGTCGATCAATCTCACACAATCTGATTGCCAGTTTTCATCTTTATCAGCATGGATAAGAAATCTATGGAGAAACTGGCTGAGGCTTCAGCAGACCCAGATGAGGGAGTTAGTGCTGTCTGGCAAGCTGGAAAGTTAGCTTCTGATTCGAGCCACCGATGTGTTTTATGTTCGACGAAATCCCTGTGTAGGCCCGACAATAACATTATGCTAGTATCGCAGCGGTTGTCAAGCCACGGAGACACATAATTTTCAAAAATTTCATGGGAATCTCAACTAACCACCTGAATTAAGGAGCGGCCTGATCCGAGCTGGCCACAATTGGCTTGTTCGATCCACTTTAGTTGAACTTGATTGACTTGTTTGACTCCATTTCCAGATAAGAAAAAGAGGAGTACCAGGTGTCATAAGAAGCCTGGAATAAGAAAAGAATCCTTGGTAAGTCTTAATCCATACTCATTTGTTTGACCTCACTCACATCATGCATAAGCCACCAATAAAATGAGAACTTAAATCTTCTAGTTCTGACACAGTTGCATCTCGAAGAGGCACACATGTGAAAGCAAAAAATCAACATGCTAATTTGTAGCAGTGTAAATAATATAAAAAAGAATTGATTTTCTTGAGGTTTTAGGCAAGTGAAACACAAAACTCATACTACTAACCCATTCACTAGGGCTACTTACAGGATTTCTTAACTCAACAATGACATTCAACAACCCTTGCACCTAAATCCCATGATCAAGCTATCCTTTTCCTATCAGTTGTAGCAGCCACAAGCCACTTCAAGCATAATTCCTCGTAAATCATGCAAAACGTCAAAACTCCCAACATTTATGCTTATCAATAGCCCTTGACCTTGAGTCAAAAATTGAAATATGAAAAGATTTCACATACACCAAAGTTGGTTTTTGCCTTATTTTAAAAACTTGTTTCTCCAGTTTCAACTATTAGAGGAATAAAAAACGATCTCAAATGTTTGGGGTGTAAATGCCATTTGCGGAGTCGACCGGGTTTCCTCGCTCATTTCCTAGGTTGCCTCGCTTAATTTGTATGTTGCCTCGCTCAATTTCTAGCTTCCCTCGCTTAATTCCTAGGTCCCTCGCTCAATTCCTATGTTCGCTTGCTCTATTTCTAGGTTGCCCCGCACAATTCCTAGCTTCCCTCGCTCAATTCGTGGTTCCCTCACTCAATTCCTAGCTTTCCTAGCTCAATTCTTAGGTTGCCTTGCTCAATCTGTAGGTTCCCTCGCTCAATTTCTAACTTCCCTTGCTCAATTCCTAACTTCCCTCGCTCAATTCGTAGGTTGCCTCGCTCAATCCGTAAGTTCCCTCGCTGAATTTCTAGCTTCCCTTGCTTAAATCCTGTGTTCCCTTGCTCATTTCCTAGGTTTCCTCGCTTAATTTCTAGCTTCCCTCGCTCAATTCGTAGGTTGCCTTGCTCAATTTCTAGCTTCCTTCCCTCAATTCGTAGGTTGCCTCGCTTAATTTTTAGGTTGCCGCGCTGAATTTCTAGCTTCCCTCGCTCAAATCCTATGTTCCCTCACTCAATTCGTAGGTTGCCTCGCTCAATTTCTAACTTTCCTCGCTTAATTCGTAGGTTGCCTCGCTCAATTTTTAGGTTACCTCGCTCAATTCCTAACTTCCCTCGCTTAATTCCTAGGTTTCCTCGCTCAATTTTTAGGTTGCCTTGCTGAATTTCTAGTTTCCCTTGCTCAAATCCTATGTTCCCTCGCTCAATTCGTAGGTTGCCTCGCTCAATTTCTAGGGTTCTTTGCTCAATTCGTAGGTTGCCTCACTCAATTTTTAGGTTGTCTCCCTGAATTTCTAGCTTCCCTCACTCACGGTCAATTCGCTTCACTTCACGGTCATTTTCATGCATTTAACGGTTTATCCTGGTGATTCCGTTTTGATTCACGGTCATTTGCATGCATTTCATGGTCAATTTCCTTCACTTCACGGTCATTTCTATGCATTTCACGGTCAATCCTGGCGATTCCGTTTTGATTCACGGTCATTTGCATGCATTTCACGGTCAATTTCCTTCACTTCACGGTCATTTCCATGCATTTCACGGGCAATCCCGGCGATTCCGTTTCATTTCACGGTCATTTCCATGCATTTCACGGTCAATCCCGGCGATTTCGTTTCATTTTACGGTCATTTCCATGCATTTCACGATCAATCCCGGCGATTCCGTTTCATTTCACGGTCATTTCCATGCATTTCATGGTCATTTCCTTTCACTTCATGGTCATTTTCATGCATTTCACGGTCAATCTTAGCGATTCCATTTCATTTCACGGTCATTTCCATGCATTTCATGGTCATTTCCCTTTATTTCACGGTCATTTTCATACATTTCATGGTCATTTACACGCATTTCATGGTCAGTTTCCTTCATTTCATGGTCATTTCTATGCATTTCCTAGCAATTCCCGAGACTTCAACCCAAGCTCAACCCAAGTTTTATTGAGTTGTTGTTTGTATGGCCCAACCCCAAGACCAAACTCGATACATCTTGACCAAGCCCAACCCAATGTCGGGTCGGTCACAGGTTAGTCGGGTTGAGCCCGCCCAACTTTCAGCCCTAAAATTATATATGGTACGTTAAGTAACTAATTTTGGTTTAGAAAATATTCTTATTATATGAGTAAAGAAAGAAATGAAAAAAAAAAAAAAGAGATTTTTTTTATATGCTTATATTTACATATTTATATAAATATGTGTTAGAAAAGAATGTAGGTAGAATAAAATTCTCCATGTTAAAAAAAAAAAAAGAAAAAAAAAAAGAGAAGAAAGTGTGTTGGGATACGGTTATAGCTACGGTTATAATCCGTAGCCATAAATCGGCGGTGGATTTGCAAGGTTCACGATTAATCGCCAATAAGGACGGCAACTTGTGGAGGGATACGGCTATAGCTACGGTTATAGCTACGGTTATAATCCGTAGCTATAGATCGGGGGGTGGATTACGATTAATCGCCAATAGGGACAGCAACCTGTGGTGGGACACGGCTGTAGCTACGGTTATAGCTACGGTTATAATCCGTAGCGATAGATCGGGGGGGTGAAATCACAAAGTTCACGATTAATCGCTGATAGGGACAGCAACTTGCGGTGGAATCTTGGAATCCACGATTAATCACCGACTTACTGCTATAGCTACGGATTATAACCGTAGCTATATCCGTATCCCTATCCACACGCCATTACCATTCTACTTGAACGTCTACCGTTGAAACCCTTTTAGGGGCACACAAGTTTTGGATCATTACGAAAATCGTTTTTCCTCTTCATCCAGGTCTTTGTGGCCTTATGAATAGATTGGATGGAAAATAAATGTTATGGTGGGCCCTACAAAAGTTTTAACGATGAAAATCAATTTTCCGCTGCTCTGTGTGGTGTGGCTCAGTTGATCATTGGATATGATTTTCTTTTTTTGGATAATGCTCCGAAATGATCTCGAAATATGGATGAACATTGTGGATATAATAAATACATAGCTGTGGGGCATGTAACTTTGATCTCTTTTAAGCCGTCCGTACAACTGTCGGTTGGAGGAGCGTCAGCGCTCGTCTTCGCAGTGAAAAGGAGGGGTAGTTTCGTCCTCAAAGTCGCTGTCCGCACGTGCTAGTCTAAGTTGGTAACTTAAGTTTGTATTCCTTCATAAAAACCGCTGGGTAAAAGGTTTTATCTACAGTGGTCATTTTCTCCGCCTTTTAAGACCAAAGGTCAAAAATGAACCAGATCGAATACTAAAGTGGGCCAAAAAATGAGAATTAAACATCCACACTTGAAATATTGGGAGCCACAAAAATTTTAATATTTTATCCTAAAATGAACTAAAAAACGGATGATCGTTATGAATTTATCAAAAGCATCCCTGCATTTCCCAGCGCAGGAGCTTCCTGCAAATTTCGCAGGAAATCCGCGTCCGCACAGGATGTTCCGTTCGGAAGTGTATTGGCTGGTGTACCACTGGGTACGTGTCGTGTGAAGACGAGCGTTGACGCTCCGAGTTGTACATACGGCTCAAAGGAGTTAAAAGTTACATGACCATAATGATGTATTTATTATATTTGCTCTATTTATCTATTTTCCAAGATCATTATAAAATAATATAAAAACCATGAATCATATTCAAAGATCAACTGCACCACACCTTAGATGGCAGCGGAGATAAATAACTTTCACTGTTAAACCTCATTATGGGACCTACACAGATCAGGTGGCATAGGCAGCGATGTGTGGATGTGTTGGGAGAAATGGGGCAAAGTGATGTATTTATTATATATTCACGCTGTCAGCTGGTTCTGCTATCTTATTTTTGAGCATGAACAAAAAAGAACAAAAACAAAAAATAAATAAACCAGATCCGGAGCTTAGTTGAACCAAACCACAGGAAACAATGGTGGTGGAAATAACAGGTCCGAAGCATAGTTGAACCAAACCACAAGAAACAGTGGTGATTGAACACCCACCGTTAAAAACTTATTGAGGGTCATAAAAATCTTAAACAGACTGGTATTTGTGTTTTCCCATCGTACAAGTCTGACTAACCTTGTCAATGGAATGGATGACAAAATAAACGTTACGGTGGCAGTAGAAACGTTTCAACGGTGGGTGTCTGTATCCCTGCCGTTTCGTGTGGCATGGTCCACCTTTGCTTTGGATTTGCTTCATTTTTGAACTGTAAAAACGTATGGACGGTGTGGATATAAAATACATGCATCACTTTGGCCCCACAGCACCCAACATATTAACACAGCAGCGGGTTGTTGTTGGCGACGACACCTAATCGCGTCCGTTCAATGGAGGGGTTCGGTTGCGGATTGAGGAAGCGAATTGTCTGGAGCCAACGGATTTTCCTGGTGAGCCAACGTGGCAGGAGTTGACTGGGCCACATTCATCTTCCAAGATGTGGCGTTTGCATGTTTGAAAGGGAATCCCGATCCTCTGTTTGCCACTGGTAGTACCATCTTGCTTGTTACACTATAATTGGACCACATCATTGCACACTGCATTTAATACGGACACGTATTGACAACTAACAAGTTGAGTAGCAAGACTCGCTATTCACGTCACCAGGTTATGTGCGGGCTTCACAATGATATATCTCTTATATCCATACGGTCCATCCATTTGTTTAGAGCAATTTAGAGTAATGATCCAAAGAATGAGGCAGATCCAAAGAGTGGATCACACCACATAAAACAGTGCAGTGGGGAGAATGACCCCACGGTTGAAACATTCCTGAGGTCTATTATAATGTTTATTTGAGATCCAGTCTCTACATGTGTTAACTCAGACACGAAAGAAGGGAAAACACACATATCAGCTTGATTGAAAACTTTTGTAGCCATTAGAAGTTTTCAGCGGTGGGCATTACTTTCCCCACTGTTTTCTGTGGTGGGCCCATTCCCTAATATGATCTTGACAAATGGATAGACGGTTTGCATACAAAACATACATCATGGTGGGGCCTACAAAACTTGGTGAAGTCACTTCAATAGTAAGCCTTGCTACTCGACCGTTCAGTGGCTAACCCGCGTCTATGATTTTACTGCTGGGGGCAAGCGGAGGACTCGGACTCAAGGGAGGGAGGGACGTAGATTACTTGTTCGTCATTATATTTGCTAGAAATATACTTTGTTCATCCATCTTGCCCACTCATATCGAAGTGGGCCACGTGACAAAAATTGGTATAAGCTGAATACCCAGTTGAAGCATTGGTAGGGCTACAAAAGTTTTGAATTAGGCTTGAGTTCATCCATATGGGAATTACCTTATAAATGGTTTAGATGGCATATAAACAACGTAGGGATGGTTTCATTGGTAGACGTTTCCCCTCTACCTTTTTCTGTCACGTGGCCTACTTGAGTTTTGGGTTTGCATCAAATTTTGGCTGTGACATGAGCAGGCGAAACGGATGGATGGGATTGATTTCTCATAAACGTCATAATGGACTCCCGCCACAATGGCAAGCAGTCTATCCATTCCAAAGTGGCATGCCCATTTCCGCATGGGTCCCAATCAAATCCCATTGTGTTGGATCACAGTATCATATCACCAAGGATATACTAGGTGATTTGGTCACCAGGCAACTTGCTTCCATCGATAGTTGCCTCATTGGGAAGAGGATTGCCTAGTGACCAAATCATAGTAGGCATCCTAGTGACCAAAACGAGGTACGATTTGATTGGACTACAAGCCGCTGTCAGAAATTAAGCCTACTTAAAACATGTTTGAATATGTACATTTAAGCTTTATCTTTTTATAGTGGCACATGGTGTTAGATGTCTAATGTTAGATCTGAATTGCGGAATTGACGGATTGTCTATACATCAATGAAGGAGATTTAACACTACGATCTCAAAGCGTACCTGATTGAAAAGACATTCCTGATTCCTTGATGTATCTGACGAGAATCCTGATTTTCACACTTTATACTTTTAGGAGAACCTTCAATAGAGTTAGAATTTTCTTACTTGTATTGATAAGGGGGCCAAGATATATATTTTATATTTATAAGAAAGATGGCTGGAAGCTTACCTGACACACTTCTCACCTCTAGGGTTTCACACCGTAGGTTTTCATATTTGGCTTAATAACCGATTATAAGGACCGTGGTTTAAGTGCCCCGCCCCAAACCTATTTGTAACGATCACAACTATAGTCGGCCCACTAAATTACTCAATTGAATAATACAACGGTCGGATATAAACTGATGATCATGTATGGCCCACCTGATGAAGTCTTACACATGGTTCAATCAAATCCCACCACATCAGGTCACTAAAGATATCCCAGTCATCTGGCAATCCACTTCTCCCTTGGTAGTTTGGAAATTGGACATTGGTGGATTGGGGAGATTTTGGTGCATGGCCCACATCCATGGTTGGGCATACCCAATAAACGGTCTGGGCCACCCATTCATGTGATTAAGATATTAGGATTATGATCATATATGAAATTCCTAAATCATAGTCTCATGTGCTCCAAAGGGTGGTATGGATGCCACCATAAGTAACGATTGTAATGGGCGTTTGAGAGAGCCAAAGCCAATCCTATCTCCCCTTTGTCTACATTGACCATAGATTGGCTGTCTCATTTGGGTTATTGGTAGGTCCTTTATTAGATTTGGTTCAGCCTAGATTAGTGCAAACTCTTATTGGGGTGAAACAGCCTTGGCCCTTACCTGATTCTCCAGTGCCCCAATCTTGAACTCAATGGGTAGCAATGGTCCAGGCTAGGGTTGCCCTAGCTCAGCCCTAGTCTCCTAAACCCTAACCATAATTGGACAAAAACAACCCTTGGCCTTGCAGTCTGCCTAGTAAGGAAAAAAGTTACATGACCAAAGGCTTGAAATAATCCAATTTAAGGATTCTTTTCGATATCCTCCATTGATTACAAATCCCATCATATAATAGCGTCTTTAAATCATTTATTCATTCTGTTTAATGGTGGCCCATTTAGTGATCGGATCATACCATCATCATCTCTAGATTTCAAGCGGGAACTGGCCCTTAGGTGAAGTTTAGGGGCCCATCCCCGGTAGTCCTTGCACTTTGGTTATGTGGGTAGTCCTTTTCACTTGGAGGTTGCACTCTAGTTGCTTAGGTAGCCATTTTACATATTGTGGTGGCTTTCACTCTGATTGCCCAGGTTGTCCTTTCCATAGGTCAGCCCTTTTGTGGCTCGAATATGAGACGTGGTGTTGGCTCTAATACCAATTTTTAAGAACCTAACCAATGCCCCAAAAGCCCAGGACTAATGGAACACGTAAAGTTAGGCTTTTAAACCCTTGGGATCGTAACATTGTTTAGCCTACTCAAGGCCGATATGGGTAAAATGCTTTTCCTTAAAAATATTATTATCTGTAAAAATTTTAAAGAGGTCGTTAATATGATTGAAATGGGTGTAAAATTTTTACACCTTGCAAACAATGTTGTCATAATCATTATTGCATGTATCACAAACTTTGTAGGAGACTGAATCAAATCATATCATAAATCGTAAGATTTTTTCTCCATTTTTCTTAAAAAGTGAAAAAAAAAATACTACTCAAATAAGAAAATTTAAGAAAATACATAAAGGATTCATTTTCCATCAATTTACATAAACAAAAGTAATATATAATGATGTTATCATTGGAAGACCTGTAAAACAGGTATATGTGTGATAGTCACTCAACAACTCATCTATACAATTTTAACATTAATGCATAATTTCAAAAAGGAAAAAAAATATATTAAAAGAAAAAAGAAAAAAAGTTATCCCTTCCTTTCTTGAATCTTCATACATCGTTTCCTTTCCTCTTCCCATCAATGAGATTGTTATCACTATTGTCATCATGAAGAACAATAGTCTTCTTCTTTCTCGTTAGAATCTGCTGAAAGATTTTTTTTCCTCTCTTCAACTTATCTCCATCCATGCAGTTCTCATTTTCTTTACCTCTTATAGGAAGCTTTTAGAACCTACAGTAGCATATAATTGTGTATCTTAGTCTTAGTAATTAGCATAAGTAAATCACTATATTTTGTACACAATCTATACATGGGCAGATGGCTATGTATTGATTATTATGCACTGACTAGTAGAAAAAAAAGATATCTAAACAAATGTTTTGAGTTTATTGTGTGCCATGTCCCTTTTTACATGACTGCTGAAAACTTAAGCCCTTTGTTCTCCTTGGTGGGCTTCACAAGACATTCACTCATATCCATCCATAAATTGTCTTATAATAGAGTCCTCTTTCTTTGTAATTCATTCATCATCAAACTCTAATCTAATAAATAAATGGAATCAAGGCCTTGTTTTGACTCTCTGCTTACAAGGTGCACTTTGAGTTACAGATTGCACTTTACAAAGATGAGTTTTTCTTTCTTTCTTTTTGATTGTCTATTTCTTTTCTTAGAATAAATCTACAATAGAAATTGAATTTGACACATTAACATAATTAACATAAATATATAAAATGCAATTATATAGGTGTAAATAAACATTTGTAAATTACAATATTTTCCTACTCAAATGTGCTTCAGTTGCGCTCATAACCTCTGGCGTTGTAGTGAGATTTAATATACCAATTTCCAATCTTTGCAATTCTGGATAATGATTTCTAAGCTTTCCCACTACAAGCCTAGACAACCTTTAATGGATAAGTAATAAAATAAAATAAGTTACCTGTTTGTTAGTCTTCTTAGTTGTTGCACAGCACGCCAACAACACAGTGAACTGAGATCCAATCTCAAGTCTCACGCACAAACGCTAAACAAGACGAAATATAAACTAGAAACAGATCAAAGAATTCAAACAAACCACAAGACAAGATATACGTGAAAAAACCCCAAACTAGGGTAAAAACCACGGATGCAAACTTCCACTATGAAGAATAACGAAGATTAAAAGGTACTATACTAACCTCTCCCTTGGAAATACAGAGAAAACCCTTTGCCCACACCTTAGAATAACTCCCCAATATTCATCTTAACCCTAGAATAGCCCTAGGGACCTCTATTTATAGTTTAGGCAACTTCCCTTTCGCACCCTTTCGAAAGGCAACTCAAAAAATCCGCAGTCCGCATTAGATTCGGAAATGAATCTGCATAACCACGACCGGTCGAGTAAACTACACGACCGGTCGAGCATAGACCACGACCGGTCGAGCATAGACCACGACCGGTCGAGCCCCTCGGAACCGAAAGTCTTATGCTAGCTGGACTTTAAGTCGTGTCAGTCCACGACCGGTCAGGCAGGGCCCACGACCGGTCGGGCAAGGCCCACAACCAGTCGTGCAGCCCTCAAGTGTGGATCCACATCTCAACAATCTCCTACTTGGAGACACATCGCCATAAACCTTCGTCTTCTACATCCGTATTGCACTACCTCCTCGTCTTCAAGTCTGAAGACTAATCAAAGCTGAATAAAGCTTCAGCTTCTCCCGTGCGACCGCCTTGGTCAGCATATCCGCAGGATTCTCACTTATATGAATCTTCTCTAAAGAAATCGATTCATCTTCCAGTAACGAATATATGAAGTGATATCTGATGGCAATATGCTTGATCCTTGAATAAAAGGCTGAATTCTTAGCCAAGTGTATTGCATTCTGACTGTCACTATATAACTTGCAATCTGCTTACTTCTTACCCAACTTCTACATAAAACCTTGCATTCACACCATCTCCTTGCACGCTTCTGTAGCCGCAACATATTCTGCTTCCATCGTACTGATAGATACTATCTTCTGTAACTGAGAGACCCAACTAACTGCAGCACTACCTAGAATAAAGACATAACCTGTAGTGCTTCTTCTGCCGTCGATATCTTCTGCCAAATCTAAATTCACATAGCCTTGTAACTTGATTTCCGATCCACCATAACATAGCCCCACATCCTTAGTACCTACCAGGTATCTAAGGATCCACTTCACAGCTTCCCAATGTTCCTTCCTGGGGTTGTTTATGAAACTTCTAACAACTCCCACTACTTAAGTAATGTCTGGCCTTGTGCTCACTATAGCATACATGAGACTCCCAATAGCTGATTGTTAAGGGTTGAATATTGCATACCAGACCCCGATTACTGCCTAATTTTATATACACGATAATGCCTAATATTATAATTTAATGGTGTTTTGTTGCAGGATGTAATAAGGAACTTTGATTGAGAAAGAGTATTAAAAGCATAGATTTAACGCTCAAGCATCACTAAAGCATTGGACGGGACTCCATGGGACCAAGATAGAGGATTTACACGCAAGAGATCAGAGAAATTCCAGTCACTCATTTTAAAAAGGTCCCAAAATGGTCCAGAATGCAAGATCACAGGGTTCTCGCCATCCGATTGACACGAAACTTCATACAGGTCCTGAGGACTTTAAATTAACCGTACACATCAAATTTGAGCCATCGGATCCCTGTAGAAGTGGCCCAATGGGCAGATCAGCCCCTTAAATCCTTAAGTGGGGCCCACTTGATCTCTGGATATGCTTTAGTTTTGGACTCACCGACTTAAATGAGGCTACAAAACAGATGGACGGCGCAGATCTTTCATATATATCACTATGGATCCCACATGTACATAGAATGTATGAGAGGTGCAAGTGCACTCACTATGCACCGGATGAGAGTCCTTGGTCAAGTCGGTTGACTCGACCTTCTTCATTAAGGAAACAGCGTGCGGACGCTGTTTCACCGACTTTGAGTGGTGGGGCCCATTCTTCGCCCCATTGCATGATCAGAGCCGTCCATTCACTCCATAGAAGGGGTAAAACCCTTTCCTAACTTTCCTTTTCAGCCCATACACGTGTACGCACATGGATCGTCAAAAACGCAAGATTAACAGCTGAATAGAAAATCCGTGGGCCATACAAGAACTAGACCAAAACCACACCTTCCCGGATTATTTTTCACCAGGAACTCAATGGACGTGGTGGATTTCATTGAAAATGAAATTGTGGGGCCCACCGATCATCATAGCGTCCCTGTGTACGCAGGGACGTGCGCTCGTACGTCCGACCCTCCGTGGCCATTCTGTGATCTTAATCGTCACCGGATCATTGATCCAAACCGTCCAAAGTTTCAAGCAGAGGGTTCTTTTCCTCACCAAGAAAGAGAATTTGAAGAAGAGTATCGTGATCGGTTTTTCACCATGCAAACGCAATCCGAATGGCAGTCTAAGAAAGCCAGTGGGCCACACCAAATCTAATCCAAAACCAGCCATTCTTGACTGGTTTTTCGAGAAAAACACATTGGACGGGGTGGATTTTGCAAAGGACAGCTACAATGGACCCCACCGCCAGCACAGCGGAAGAAAAGCGATTTCTTCCTCTGTTTTCGCATGACCAACCTTGCCTGGCCTTATAAAAGAAAGAAGTGGGAGAAGGATCGGGGGGATCGAAGCTTGGCTTAGGCTGGACGTGGAGCACAGAGACAGAAAGTGGAGTTATTTTATTTATTTATTTTTCTTTTTGTTTATGTTATTTTTGGAATTAGCCTAATCATGTGGCTAGGCTAAACCTCTTAGCTAGGGCTAAGAGGTGAAGCTTGTAACGAGATGGAAGACTTCATTTTATGCTGGTAATTTAATTAAAATTTATAAACTGACTTTGATTTTAGTTTGATAATTAAGGGAATGTTTTTAGTTTTTAATGATCTGTTGTGACTGATATTACAATGGGTCTGCAATGGCTTTGAGTATTTCTTTTTCCTTATTGTGATTATGACATCAGGAAGTCCTGTTGTTCGCCATTGTCTCCTGGGCATGGTTGGATGACGGTACCCTTCCTAACCTTCATAGCATGTTGATTGGTTGGTAATTAGTTTAATTTTATTGTTTACTTTGTCTCCTCGGCATGGTTTGGTGATGGAATCCATTCTAATTCGTATACCTTTCATCTCTTTAAAACTATATTAAAGGAAGTTCAGTTTAATTTTCATGGTGATGGCATAAGATCTCCCTGATCTTTACAAGTGGATCCTCTGAATCCCTAGTTTCCTACCTCTAAATTTCTTAAGTTTTACATTAATATTTCACCATTATTCCTCAAATTATAATTAATTTAGATTTCATCTTAAGCTAGTTCTATTTCTACCTAGTTTCAGATAACGTACAAGTATCAGTCCCTTGGGATTCGACCTCGATCTCACCGAGTTTATTACTACATCACAACCCTATACTTGGGGAGTGAACACTGATGCATATGGGACTTTAGCTATGTAGTCTCGTTCTACCTGTGTCTTTGCACCTTGCTCCTTAGATAACTTGAAGTGGTTGGCTAATGGAGTGCTAACCGGCTTAACACCTCCCATATTGAATCGATCAAGTGCCTTGACTATGTACTCTGCCTGTGACAAAACTAATTCCTTGTTCTCCCTGTCACGCTTTATCCTCATGCCTAAGATTTATTTTGCAACTCCTAAATCCTTCATGGTAAATTCTTTAGACAGTTATCTTTTGAGATCTGAGATGTCTTTCATGCTTGAACCGGCCATAAGCATATCATCAACGTACAGAAGAAGGATGATGTACAATGTATCAAACTTCTTCAAGTAACAACAGTGGTCTGCATGACATCTCCTAAAACCGTTTCCCGACATGAAACTGTCGAACTACTTGTACCACTGCCTCGGGGCCTACTTCAGGCCATATAAACTCTTCTACAGTCTGCACACTTTGTTCTCCTTTCCTGGTGCCATGTATCATGTCGGCTGATGCATATATATTTCTTTTTTAAGATCTTCATGAATAAAGGTTGTCTTAACATATAGCTGCTCTAGATGTAAGTCCTTTATAGCCACTATACTCAATACCATGTGAATCGTAGACATTTTCACCACAGGTGAAAATATTTCAGTAAAATCGATACCTACCTTTTGTTGAAACCCTTTCACAACCAGTCTAGTTTTGTACCGTTTCGAACCATCGTGCTCTTCCTTTAGTCTATAAACCTACTTATTATAAAGAGCTTTCTTACCCTTGGGTAAAGTGACTAGCTCCCATGTACGATTAGACTCAAGAGAGTCCATCTTATCATCTATGGCCTGCTCCCACTTAACCTGTGTATCTGACTGTAATGCCTCTTCGAAACACTCTAGTTCATCATTATCTGTCAGCAGTAGATAATGTAAGGAGGGTGAGTATCGGACCGTGAGTCTCTTCTCCCGAGTAGATCTTCTCACAACCGGTGTCTGTGGCTCTGGCTCATAATGCTCCTATGCATGATCATCCTGTGGCGCTATAACACCCGTGTCCTGTAACTCTTCCAGCTCTACGAATTCTTTCTCCTTGACCTTATTTTCATGCACACTATCCTTATGCATCACTTTTTCATTGAAGACTAAATCCTTGCTTCTAATGATTTTTCTGTTTTCTGCATCCCAAAACCTGTAGCCAAAATCATACTGCCCGTAGCCTATAAACGTGCACCTCCTGGACTTCGCATCCAGCTTGTTTCTGTGCTCTGCATCAATGTGAACATATGAAGTGCAACCAAACACTCTGAGATGTGCAAGGTTCACTTCTTTCTCAATTTATATTTCTTCTGGTAGCACACTATCCAATGGTGCTGAGGGACTTCTATTGATGAGATATGCGGTAGTATTCACAGCATCTGCCCAAAAGGTCTTGAGCAACCTTACATGTAACCCTATGCTCCTAGCACGCTCAAGGATGGTCTTATTAATGCGCTCAGCCACACCATTCTACTGTGGTGTCCCTGGAATCATTTTCTGATGTTTGATTCCATTTGTTGCACAATACTCCTCAAATCTTTTGTCACAATACTTTCCCCCATTATTAGATCTAAGATATTTTACTATTTTACCTGTCTTGTTTTCTACTATAACTTTCCACTTCTTAATTATATCAAATATATCAGATTTATACTTTAAGAAATAAACCCACAGTTTTCTACTAGTATCATCAATAAAAGAAACAAAATAACGTAAGCCACCAAGAGATAATACCTGTGCTGGTCCCCACACATCAGTGTGTACAAGCCCAATAGATGCGTCTTTGGAGTACGTCCTGTCTTCTTGAAGCTTACCTTCTTTTGATTGCCATACACGCAGTCCTCGTAGAATTCCAAGTCAATAGACTTCAGCCTTGGTAACTTTCCTTTTGACAATAGCACTTTCATCCCCTTCTCACTTATATGTCTCAACCTCCGATGCCATAACTGTCCATTCACTCTAGTTGATGCGACTGTGAGTGAACCATACAATCCTGAAGTCACGTATAAAGTACATTCCTTTTTGTCTCGAGATATCACCAAGGCACCTTTTGTGATCTTTCAGGAATCACTGATGAATGTTGTCACATAACCGGTATCGGCAAACTGCCCCACTGAGATCAGATTTCTTCTCAAACTCGGTACATGTCTGACATCCTTCAATTTCAACGTCGTTCCGTCTTTCTGATTTATATGAACATCTCCATTTCCAACGATACTGCATGACTCATCATCACCCAGGTAGACCCTCCCGAAGTTACCTGACACATAATCAAGCAGAACTTCCTTACACGAAGTGATATAAAATGAAGCACCCTAGTCTATAACCCAAGACTCATTCCTCGCATCAAGAGACAAGATCAACGCCTCTGTATCACTCTCCTTAGATAGATTCATTGAATCCTTCCCACCTTGAGAGCTTCCTTCTTGTTTGTTGAGCACCCTGCAATCACTTTTCATGTGCCCCTTCTTACCGCAATGCCAACATCCGTCTATGTCTTTCGGTCCCTTGGACTTCTTTCTCGACTTAAAACGTCCGTATTTATTGTCTCCTTTGTTCAGCGATCTTCCTCTTCCTTCAACGTTTAGAGCATTCCTTGAATCTCCTGAAACTCTTGATGCCTTTCTTCTAGATTCTTCACTAAGAATTAGACTGGTCACTACATCAAATTTCAGCTTTATCGACCCTGAAGAATTGCTCACAGCAATCACCAAACCATCCCAACTGTCTGGCAAACTAGATAAGATCAATAATGCCCTGACCTCATCCTCAAAAATAATGTCAATGGATTCCAACTGGCTCGTGATTGTATTGAACTCATTTAGATGTTCAGCCACACTCCCACCATCTGACATCTTCATGTTGAATAGTTATTTCATAAGATGAACCTTGTTGGACGCAAAGGGTTTGTAACACCCCGTATCTTTGATACTTGGGTGTTACCCCTGATGACCCCAATTATTGAAATAAAAGGCGATTAAGAAAGATAACTTAAACTTTACACGTGTAGGTCGGGGCTCCCGTTCGACGATGAAGCCAACCACCACGGTCTAAATAAGCCAAGTCGAACCCAACACCAGCCGAAAGGTAAAAACTCAGTAAAACCCTAATATTTAAAACAGGCTATGAACAAATCAACTGAGTCACTTTGACGCAATACACCCATTAACAACCTTGGGAGAATAAATTATAACCAGCAAGGCACTTAAAACCCCTTAAATCCCGATTCAACCGTCAGACCGAAACATCGGACCTATCAAACCTTTGGATCATGATATATGGGTAAATGAGGTCCTAAATGGTATGATATGGCCCACCTGGGCCTCGGCCCTTTCCCAAACCGGGTTAGGACCTTTATGACTAGACCCCAAGACAGTTGATCGGGGAAGATCAAGCACCAGAGTCATGGTGGGCCCCTAAAGCTAGGTGCACGTGCACCCCAACCACTAGTGCACGACGTGCACTGAACGTAGAGGATCAACCAAAGGTTTTGTTTACCGAACATTTTCGCAAATTTAGAAGAATCCTCTCGCGCCATTTTCATCATTTGAAATGAATGGGTTCAAACCCCTAAGTGAGCCACCCTAATCGTTTTCCAAGCAATTCAGGCCGTCCATTTTGTCAGTGGGGCCCACCCCAACAAAACCATATAAGGATGAGGGGCCCTAAAAACAAACAAAGGGAATCGATCCCTGACCGTCCGTTCTATTATGAATAAACAGAAGGCGAACAGACCGCTGAAGTTATGGGGAGAGCTGCGTCGGTTGGATTTCCAACGTGCAGATGCCAGCTCTCTCTCTCTCAAGCCAAAAAAATGGCCAAACAGGGAGAACTTACAAGCCGCATTTATCTGTTTTGAGAAAAACAGAGGCAGCGACTGACGGCCACTGCCTAGGGATTTGCAGGACCCATCCCAGCCACCGGATCTTTAGCTCCATGCTTATAAATGGGGAGGTTCAACCCTCCCAAACTCCACACAGGAGAGAAGTAAGAAAGGAAGGAAGCAAGGAGAGAAAATAGAGAGAGAGAGAGAGAACATTGAAGGAAGGTGAGCTCAGCTCGCACTGTCCCCACTCAGTCCATGAGAATGGACTGAGCCAAGTCAGTGTAAGTCTGCAGCCACACCACTCCTGTGGAAAGAGAGAGAAAAGAGAGAGGAAGGTGTAGGGGCGGTGGGTGCGTACAAGTCAGCTCAAGTTCGGACCCAACTGTGGAAGGTAGAGCCCTTCCCTCCATTTTTCTTAAAGAGAAACTCTAGAAAACCTACACTAAACTCCATTACACCTAACCTTGGCTGAAAAACACCCATCAACAAGGACCATTCAGGGAGCCAAAAACAGGCTCTGTTTGAAGGCTGAATGCGGCCTACGAGTAGACCCTCTTTTAAGGACAAAACAGCCTAAGTGCGGGACATGTTTGGGGCCAAACAACGGCATGAAGATGGCCCCAGCCGAGGGCTAAAACCTAGTCCAAGAACAGCTCCCAACACGAGCTCGGTCGGCTGCAGCTCGGACTGACATAAGTCTAAAACTGGAAGAGATAATGTCCCATTTTGGGTCGTCCCTTGACTGAAAAAGATGGCTGCCACTGTGCCCCGTTGTGCACTGAGATGGGTTGAAAAAAATGGCGTGGAAATGTGCAGTGATGGAGCCAAAACCAGGGCTGTAAGTAGCTTCAAAAACATTGCACTGCAGGGGAAGAAACCTGTGCACCCTAACAGTGAAAGGAGGAGCAGACTTTGGGCCTCACTAAAGTTCAACTGGGCCTTACCAAATGCAGGTGGGCCTCACAAAAGACTAAGGGTCTGCCTTGGTTTTGGGTCTTGCACACGTGCAGGTGGGCCGCACCTTGCATCAGCAGGTGGGCCTCACCTAACAAGAATTGGTGGGCCACCCCACCTTGATGACGTGGCACGTCTTGGCTGTCCATCAAAGGACACCAGGCCACTAGATGTTTTTGTGAGGAATATATATATCTTAGAT
Source organism: Magnolia sinica (assembly GCF_029962835.1). Lineage (NCBI taxonomy): Eukaryota > Viridiplantae > Streptophyta > Magnoliopsida > Magnoliales > Magnoliaceae > Magnolia > Magnolia sinica. The sequence continues at coordinate 12,916,982 of NC_080583.1, read as the reverse complement.
GCACGAGACGTTGAATTTTCATATATTAGATGCGTGTGGTTGGCCCCATGTGGGACCCGCCTGACACCATGTTGAATCTAGACCGTCCGAGGTCTCGACATAGCCCACCTTAATACATTTATTTTATCCATATCGCCCACCTATGGACGCCCAGCTCTGGACATGATCACTTAGATCCATAGCTCAATTGGCAAACTGAGTGGAGATACCTCATTTCAACGCTGGAGGTCTTGGTATCGATCCCTAGTAGGGGGTGGCTAACAGAGAATCAGGTGGGCTACTCCTTGGTGCTTTGTGAGCCCCACCCTGAAGTATGTGCTTCATCCAAACCATACATCCATTTGGTGAACTTATCCCAAGCCTTGAGGAGAAAGATAAAGGCGGACTTTTGTCAAATAGACCACTACCTATTAAAATCCCTTGGGACCACCTTGACTGGGCCTAACGCAGGCCTAAATGACCTTATTGTTGAGTTCCTTTGAACTTTTGTACAAGGCCATAGAATCATCTGACCAATACAAGCTATAATTTTTAGGAGATCCTTTGAGTGAACTCGGACCACAAGGAGACTCAGACCAAGTTCGTGAACTCTCCATTCAGGTGATGACTTTTCCCTTGGGCTTTCCATTTCTAAATTAGCTAAACCTAGTTTGTACTAGATCACCATTATTGTGATACTTACCCACATGCTAGTTAATCCTTGACACTATTCACATGACTTGGTAATATATTCTCATCAGTTATTAATTCATGATGCTTCCTTACATGCCTTATTTGAAGTCATATATTATCAAATGTTAACATGATTTATCTCTGTACATAACCTCTTGATGCGACACATGAAGGATTCCATGATTGTATGCAAGCTACACTTGAGATGTAATTAGACAAATGTGTGAGAAATAGGGACCTTGAACTGGTGTCATTTTGATCAAGGTATCCTATTAAAACATCCCAAGGTGAAGGACCTCATGAGCCGGGGATGGTGGTAATGGGATACTATGCTCGAGCTGTCGTCTTACGTTGGGCTCTAAGCTCCTCATAGTGACCATTGAGTTACTTAAATTAGCTAATTGTAACTGGATAAATAATGGCTAGCTAATCATGCATTCATAGCATATTGGCGATGACGGATGGTTATTCTAGATGCTATAGCACGTGCCCTAATATTGTTAAGGTATCGTTTCGCTAGCTCCCAGACCATCAATTATTAGCCTCTATTCCGACTGGATGATCATTCCTAGGTCGATGATTGTATGGGCGACGAGCCCAAGTCCGACTGGATGTGCATCCCCAGGTCGATGTGCATTCATGTATCCATACATCTAATAAGACTGCATATTACCAGTTTTGGATTACTGCTTGTTTTTCTTTTAACTATGTTTGCTAAGGCGGCAATGTGTAATCTTGAGGGGAATTCACACTGAGCTGGCCACTCATCCATCAACTATTCAACCGTACAGAGTATGTAGGAACAGATGTAGAGGACATCGATGCCGACCTGGAGGGTGTGACTGTGGAGCCCGAGGGAGAATACTATGATGATGAGCCACAACAAGAAGCAGTGGCATACTTTGGAATTAATCAGTAGTCAGACATCTTAATAGTTAGAATTTTGGGAACTTTTGGAATTTTGTAACTAAGACCCCCAGCTGAGCGGGTCAAATATTTGGGCTCTCATGGATATACATGCTTCTTTTGGCATCGCACTCTGAGTTTACATTCCACTGTTTCTCTAATTTATAAACTTTCAGATTTCTGAAGACGAGTCTCGTACTCGGGTTTTAGAAATCAGGGTGTTACAGGGTTTTTCATACATGGTGGCTAGGGCTTCCATTAATTCTTTTGTAGTTTTCATCTTGGATATGTTGAAAGTGACGTTCTTAGATAAAAAGAGTTGGATCGTTCCTAAAGCCTTCCTATCCAGTAAAAACCATTCATCATCTGTCATCTTTTCTAGTTTCTTCTCTTTTCCTCTTAGAGGAATATAGAGGTCCTTCTGATACAGATAATCCTCCATCTGCATCTTCCAGAAGGTAAAGTTTGAGCCATCAAACTTCTCAATTCTAGTCTTCCCTTCTTCCGTCATCACTCCCAATAGAACTAAACCAATAGCTCTGATACCAGTTGTTGCGTAGCACGCCAACAATGCAGTGAACCGAGATCCAATATCAAGTCTCACCCACAAACAATAAATAGGAAGAAATATAAACTAGAAATAAATCAAAGCAATCCAAATAAATCACAGGATAAGATATACGTGGAAAAATCCCGAACTAGAGTAAAAAACCATGGATGCAAACTTCCACTATGAAGAATAACGAAGATTACAAGGCAATATATTAACCTCTCCCTTGAAAATGTAGAGAAAATCATTCGCCCACACCTTAGAATAACTCTCCAATATTCATCTTCACCCTAGAATAGCCCTGGGGACCCCTATTTATAGTTTAGGCAACTTCCGTTTTGCACCCTTGCAAAAGGCGACTCAAAAAATCCGCAGTCCGCATCAAATTCGGAAACAAATCTGTGTAACTACGACCGGTCGAGCATGGGCCACAACCGGTTGAGCCCCTCGGAACCAAAAGTCTTATGCTCGCTAGACTTTGAGTCGTGCCAGTCTACGACTGGTCGAGCATGGGCCACGACTGGTCGAGCAGGGCCCACGACCGGTCGTGCGGCCCCCAGATGTAGCTCCACATCTCAACACTAGTTGCGTTGGTCGTCTCTCTCCCTAACATTCTGACAACTTTCTTGAACATGTCTATTTATTCATCCATCTTGATTAGCTCTCTTAAAGTTGGTATTATTCTCTCTATGCAAACATATAACTTGGTTTTAATTTCTAAATCTGCTAAAAGGTTATCATATTGAAATCTTGAATTTAGGAAGTCTCCGGCCATATGCAATGGACTATGATGCAGTACATTTCATCACACGTTAATGATATTCCAAATGGAACAATATCTCTTCTCTACATCTCCAAGGTTTTTTTTTTGCTATAGTTTTCTTAGCTCGATCCATTGCTTATTAGAAGACCTCTCATTGGAGTCTATTAAGCTCAAGATCTTTACTAAGGGGCTAATGGATTTTAAACAATATTTAGTTGATGGTCCAAAATTCTGGAGAAGTTAACACTGTACACAAACTTGTTTTCCCTTAGGACTATTTGCAAATGTGCTCTTTTGCAACTCCTTTAATTCAAACACTACCTTAACCTAAGTTTTTGTTCTTGGATGCTCCTCAAAGTGAGGTAACATGTGGCAAAACTTGTCATGGCAGGTCTTGTGAGCTCATCATATGTATTTTTTCTCATTAGATTCAATACCCACATGTTAAACCAAAGAGAATACATTGAGAAAAATTAAACTTATTTATTACATTAGCAATCAAAAGAATATATACAAGAGATTGGAGATCTCTTAAGATCCAGGAGATCCTAACAGACACATATTAACAAAAGAGGCAGTATCCTAATCTACCATTATACTCTAACACCACATAAGCCTATAAATGTACATTGTGATCTCCCTTGCTTTTACTATAGCATTTGCATGGACTGTTAACTTTCTTATGTCGGCAAGCATGAAATAGTGCAATGTGATGCATACGGTAACTAAAAGAGTTGTTTGTTTCTATGTATAAGCATTTAATAAGTTTTCATGTAGGCCGATGCTCTGTAAGTGATCACTTAAATTACATTTATCTCTCTACTTCTTCGACTACCGAATCAATAAGTTGAAATAGGCTATGCGCATTCTTAGAAATGTTTAACATATCAACGGACCTCAAAACCTATATCACTAAGAATTTTTAGCAAAATTTGGTAATAGACCTACTTACTCCATCGGTCCATCTATCGAACATAATGGAACACCCTGCTTTCACCCATTCTTTCTTCTATGTTTTCAAGCTCTTCGCAATGTTTTGAATTTTCATCTTGTATTTGTTTCTAACTTCATAATAGCTTGAAAAGTTCAAATCTAGTCCCAAAGATGTTATTGCATCCATCATAGCAAAAAACAAAGAACGGACTTTTAGGCATTCCTATATAAGAATCTTAAGATTGCAATACATACATTCTCTATCCCCCTTTTTCAAATTTGATTTAGAGTGGATTACTTACCTCTCCCACCTTCCCTACCCGCATAATCATCCATTGACCTCTTTCTTTTGCCTCAACCCATTTCTTCCTCTTTCCCTCATCGATATCATGTATGCTTGGACCTATTCCAAAGTCATACATAGCAACTTACTTTTGTTGTTTTTCCTTATCCATTCTACCCAACAAGTTCTTGAACTTCTCCACTACTTCATCACTTACTTGGGTACAAATGCCAACATCTTTTCTTTGTTTTAGTTAGATGATGTTTCATTAGAAACACACCTTCCCAATATGCATTCCCAATTACATCGTAAGTGAAGGTTTCTGCTATCTTCACTTATTAAAATAATATTGCCATGTGATATCATCATCTTTTCCCTTTCCCTTTGTTAGACAGGCCACATGCCTTGTATAGCTCATTTCTATAGATAGTTGATGTATAGCTAATTTTCATAAGTAGATGATTCTGTATTTAACATTTACCTTGTATTGACATTGTAAAGCTCATATTCAACCCTTTAGGGTAGTCTCAAATACACAGAAAACCAAAAGGGAATCGTTTTCTCTTAGCCTGCATCGTTTGCTCTTTGCTTTCATGGTATCAGAGCCATACCGATCCTGATCCAGCACCTCCTTCATCACCGACACTACCTCCTACTAGATCCGGCCACTCTTACGTCAGAAAACCCTATTCCAAACCAAACTTGCTCCCCTTTTGTGCTCCTGCTGCATCAACTGATTCATCCGACCATCCTAACCCCCATCTGATCTCCCCAGTCCCGTCCGATCGCACTCCAGATCCATCCGATCACACCCCAGCCTCATCCGTCCCTGCTGCGCATGCCCCTGCTGCATCCTTGCTACGCATGCCCTTACTGTTCTGTTGCTCCATCCCTGCTGCACAAGTCCCTGTTGCGCACGCCCTTACTGTTCTGTTGCTCCATCCCTGCTGCACAAGTCCCTGTTGCGCACGCCCCTGCTGTTCTGTTGTTCTACGCACGTCTCTATTCTATTGTTGCTGATCTGTTACTGTTTTGTTGCCTGTCACTACAACCGACTATTCTACTGCAAGGTACCTTCTTCCTTGGCGTGGTTTATATCGCTTCCTAACTATGGACAAAGACTCCCGTACAGAGGCCCCACGATGTAGTTTCGATGGTACCAACTACAATCTATGGGCCATCCACTTTCAGAGTTTTCTCAAGGGGCATGATTTGTGGGGACTAATTGATGGATCTGTTACTGTCCCCACTTCCACAGATGCCGACAAAGTGGTTGAGTGAGAAATGAAAAATGGACGGATTATTACTTAGATTCTCGATTCAGTCGATCGGTCAATTGTTGTTAACCTCACGCCACATCACACTACTAAGGTAATATGGGAGCATCTCCAAACTATTTATCAATAAAGTAATGCGAATAGGTTATACCTTCTGGAACAAGATCGGTTCACCTTACTCAGGGTGACAAAAGTATTCAAACATTTTACTCTACAATGGTTACAATTTGGACAGAGATGGCTATGATGGATCTAGAATTCCCTAATGACTTTAAGATATTATAAACAATGCGTGATGGTGCGCGAGTTAGACAGTTTCTTATGAAGTTGCATCCAGAATTTGAGCGTTGTAGGGCTGCTCTCTTGAGCCGTGCCCAACTCCTTCGATGAATTCGGTTATTAATGATCTATTGGCTGAGGAACAACGACTGCAAGTCCTCTCTCAGGGACCATCCCAAGAACCATCTGACCTGACACTCGTTGTATTCACCTCTGCCCCTAACCGTGGTTCCACTCCTTCAACTTATTGCGGATATAACAAAGTGGGACATGTTGTCACTCAGTGTAAAGATTGGTGCGCTTACTATCAATAGACTGGTCATGGTATTCAGGACTACCGTTCACGTGCATATGCATCCTTATTCGGTCATGGATGTGGTGGTCGAGGTCGTGGTCATGGTCATGCTCTTTCTGCTACTTTTGTGACCGGTTCTTTCGAGCCTTTTATTGGTGATACTTCATCTATTGTTTCTGCTGACGGTCTTTCCTCATCTTTGACTCTTGCAATACTCCAGCAAATCATGCAGGCCCTTTCTGAGGCCGGTATGTCAGGTATATCCTCATCTTCTTCATGGTTCTTCGATTCGGGTGCTTCCAATCATATGACTGGTGACGTATCACACCTTCGTGACATTCGTCCCTACACTAGAAATCAGGCTATTTCTAATGCGAATGGCACTAAACTACACATTCAATCTGTTGGTTCCTTGACTTTCTCTCCTTCTGCCCATCGTCAGTTTATCCTTCGTGATGTGTTTCATGTCCCTAAATTCTCCTCCAATTTAATTTCTGCTGGTCAACTTACATCCAATAACTGCTTAGTCACATTTCTTTGAAATTGTTGTTTTATACAGAATCTGGCAACGGAGAAGGTACTTGGGAAGTGTAGGCGGTATGAATGTCTATACGTGCTGGACTTTAACCCATCCATCACTCCTACTTGTTGTTTCTTCTCTCCAGCTTCCTCGAATATTTGTTCAGCAAATAAAATGTAGAAACTCTAGCACTTTCACTTGGGTCATCTACATTCTGATCGTTTGATTCAGCTCTTTTCTTCTGACATATTAGGAAATATTTTTCTTAATAAAAGTAATTTGGATTATTCTTGTTCTTCCTGTTGCCTTTCAAAAAGTAAGTGTATTCCTTTTTCCTCTGAGTACTACGAAATCATCATATATGTATGAGTTAGTGCATACGGATGTATGGGGTCCTTCACTAATTATGTCACTCTTTGGACTACGATACTATGTTATATTCATTGATGATTTTACACGTTACACCTAGATTTACTTTCTGTAGTCTAAATCATAGGTTTTTGAAAAATTCAAGATATTTCACTCTATGGTGGATACTCAATTTCGAGTAAAAATTCACACTCTCCGCTCTGACTCACGGGGAGAGTATCTCTCTATAAATTTTCGTGCATATCTTTAGGGTCATGGAATTATTCACTAGACCACCTATTCTGATACTCCCTAACAGAATAGGGTGGCTAAACAAAAAAAATGCCATATTATTGAAACTGTCATTACCCTGATGACAGCCATGAGTGTTCCACGTTCCTTCTGGGCAGAAGCTATAATGCATTCAGTCTACTTGATTAACCAGATGCCAACCACAGTTCTGAACGTTAAATCTCCCTACTTTATTCTCATGGGTTCACTTCCCATGTATTTCACATTTCATGTTTTTGGTTGTATATGTTATGTTCATTTGGCATCACGTAAACGTAACAAACTTTCACCAAAATCAGTCAAATGTATGTACTTAGGATTTGAAGAAATTCAGAAGGGTTTTCGTTGCTATGATCCGGTCTCTCGTCGTGTTTGAGTGTCCCGACATGTTATTTTTCTTGAGCATATTGCCTTCCATTCATCTATTCCTCCTTCACACACACCAAACTCTCCTAGTCTTACTGTTTTTCCTGATATTCCTATTGCCTCGAGTACACTCCCTTTTCCGTTGCAGGTTTACTCACGACGACCACATACAAATCCACCACCTACTCCTCTCCCTACTGTACCTGTTACCGATCCAAATCCTACCTTGGTACTTCGTTTCACTCGTGTACATTGATAGCCTGATCACTTGATATACTGTCTGCCATGAATGCTACTTTGGATATCGTCTCTATTCCTACTTCATACCATCAGGCAACCACTCATGATTGTTGGAAGAAGGTTGTGACAGAAGAACTGCTGGAAGCATTGGATGATAACCATACGCGAGACATTGTCACTCGACCCACTGACCACTAATTAATTGGGAGTAAATGGATTTATTCTGTAAAGCTCAAGTTTGACGGATCATTGGATCGATACAAAGCTCGGCTTGTCGCTCAGGGATATAAACAGGAACACAGAATTGATTATGATGAGACATTCGCTCCTGTGACCAAGATGAAAACTGTTTACACTCTTCTAAAAATATTATCTGTTCGTTCTTGGCCTCTTACTCAGATGGATGTGAAAAATGATTTTCTTCATGGCAACCTCCAATTAATAGTTTATTTGAAACCTCCTCCTGGATCTTTAATCCCTGCGGATAAGATTTGTCACCTCAAGAAAGCTCTATACGGTTTCAAACAGGCCCCTCGAGCATGGTTCCAACACTTTCATAATGTTGTTACAAGTACTGGCTTTACTCAAAGTGGTCATGAACCATCATTATTCTTGTACACTACTAATCGTGGAATTATCATTGTTCTCGTATATGTTGACGACCTACTTCTGACTGGTAGCGATGTTACTGGTATCTCGGCATTAAAGGAAGTTATGAAATCATCCTTCAAGATGAAGGACCTTGAACATCTGACATACTTTCTTAGACTTGAATTTTCACATTCTAAATGTGGCATCCTGGTCAGCCAGCGTAAATATACCAAGGATCTTCTTGCCTTGGCCTCATTGACGGATCAGAAGACATTTCAGACTCTCTTAGAACTTCACGTTCAATATAGTCGTGATGATGGTGATCTCCTTCAAGAACCCACATTATATCGTCGTTTGGTTGGGAGTCTAGTTTACTTAACAATAACTCGCCCTAATATTACCTACACTATCCAAGTTGTCAGCCAGTTTTTTTTACTCCTCGAACTCTTCATATGGCTGAGGTATTGCGCATCCTACGATACCTGCGTGGAACTCTGGATCGATCACTGTTCTTCTCCTCCATAGTCACTCTAGACCTTCGTGCTTATTCGGATGTTGACTAGGCTGGTTGTACTCTCACACGCAGATCTACCACAGGCTACTGTATTTTTCTCTGCACTTCTCTCATCTCTTGGAAGTGTAAAAAGCATGCCACTATTTCCAAATCAAGCACGGAAGCCGAGTATCGAGCAATGCCAGCTGTTTGTAGTGAACTTGTCTGGTTACGTGGACTTCTTTTTGACTTAGGCATTCTTCTACAGAATCCTACTCCACTACATGTAGATAATCTGAGTACCATTTAGATTGCCTCTAACCTGGTTTTTTATGAACTGACAAAGTATATTGAAGTTAACAATCACTTCATCCAAGAGAAGTTTCAGTCTGGGATCATTTCTCTTCTACATGTCGCTTCCTTCTCACGAAGTCCCTCACTTCTGCACGTTATTCATTTCTAGTTGGTAAACTATTACTTGTTGATAACAAGCATTAGTTTGAGGAGGGATGTTAGATAAGCCACATGCCTTGTATAGCTCATTTCTAAAGATAAATGATGTATAGCTAATTTTCATAGATAGATGATTCTGTATTTAACATTTACCTTGTATTGACGTTGTAAAGCTGTATATATTCAACCCTTTAGGGTTGTCTCAAATACACAGAAAACCAAAAGGGAATCATTTTCTCTTAGCCTGCATCATTTGCTCTTTGCTTTCACCCTTCACGACCTTGAATACCAACAAAAACCCTAATAACTCAAAATTATGCCTATAAAATATAAAGAAGCACAAAAGAGAAGAAAAAGTAAGAGGGTTTCGTAGAAATACCGTAAGAACAAAAAAATATATAAGATAAGATTGCCTAAGAAATTTAAGAAATTTTACAAAATATTACCTCATTAATATGGTCTTTACATCTTGGTGCCTTTTTTAAAAGGGTTGTCCATGAGCTCCCCCATTAATTTAAGCAATCATCGTTTGAGTACCTTCCATTAGATTTCTAAATAGAAGTTGGGGTTTGGTTGTGCAAGCAAGGGGTGCGCCTCAACGTCAAGTTCATATGAAATCTACTCTGACCACCACATGTGTCACCCCATGTAAGGCTCAAGGCCAAAGAATCAATCCCATGCATGACTCAGATGGACCACAAGATTAGAAACAGTGTATAGGGAAACACTCACCCTCTACAGTATTTCCCTTGGCGTATATACCCTACCTGAATAGGTTGAATTTTTAGGCCCTCGGCTTGAATTTTGGTTTGGAATCTAATGGTTGGAGTGGATTTCATATAATCATTATAGTAGGCCCTTTAAAAATCAAGGGTGTACATCTCTTCCAATTGTTTCCTTTAGTGTGGCCTACCTAAATCATATGTCATCCTATTTTTTGTCCCTAGGACTAACTTCTGATTACACATCTAATTGTCAAAGTGGATCTCACATAGGCAACCAAGTGAGCCCCATAAAAAAATTTAAGAGAATGTGTTAAGTCCAACCAAGACCACCAGTTATGGTCCACTCAGTGGATAATTCCAACCTATTAATCGAATGCAACATCCCACCCTTCCAGTAGGTTGGCCCTGTTGGGATTTGGTATGTGGAATCACACAGATATGGATCTAGGATAGCAATCCAAGAGCACCAAACAATCACAAGAGAATATAAAGATTTAATGTGAAAAACCCTTTCGAGAAAAAAAATCATAGCACTAAATGACAGATCTTCACTATGAAAATACAAATTACAAAGAGAAAAAGACTTGCCTAATTCAAACAAGCTTGAATCTCACCCTTGCTACATCCTTTGATAACCCTAGAACCCTTTTAGAAACCCTAGAAATACCTTTAAGAAGCCTTAAAATATCTTAGAATGGCCCTAGAGACTCCTATTTATAGATGGGGAAACCTCACTTACGCACCTCCCTAGAAACCGCCTCAAATTTACGCAGTCCGTGCACAAATCGCGCACCATCTGCGTAACCCTCAACTAGTCGAAGTAGAGCTTCAACCAGTCGAAGGGACTTTCGACTAGTCGAGGCAGTCCCTCGACTAATCAAGCACCTTGGACCAGATTTAAGACATCTGTTTTAACAACAGGCCCCAGGATCAACTCCATTTATTCATATAATGGGGCCAAACCATAGAAAATAATTTTGCCAATGATAAATAACAAAATACAAGTGATGTCCAGTAAATGAATAAATATGCCGGATTTTTGCAGGAAGAAATCATCATGGTGATTCAAATCTTTTGGAGGTGTTGGATGTTGCTGGAATATGAATGGTTGGAAGGGATCTTTTGGATGTACTATAATTTGTGGTCCATCTGGTTGGACTTGAGACCTTATATTCAAAAGAACATATGAGCTGAAAATTAGGAACAATTGAGAGATGGTCACCGACCATTAATTTTTTAAGGGCCCCACCATAATGTATATGTGAAATTCACTTCAACCAATGTGTAATCCCATGCTAGGCCCAAGATTTTTTGAAAAAAATCAGGCTGCCCTGTGATATCATAGGTGGGCAACACCAAAGGAAATAATTTAGATAAAAAATTTCACCCTTGATTTTTACAGGGCCACCGTGATGATTATATAAAAACCACTCTGTTAAGAAATTTAATCCTCCATTAAGAAAATTAATGGAAGATACCTGGATGATAATTACTTAAATTAATAGGGTAACTTATTGAAAACATGATGCAGGGGATGATGTGAGTTCGAGCACTATCTTCCTCAAGAGGATAATTGTTCCAAATCCACAGAACTTCTCTGGACTCCTCACAGAGACTCCTCGAATCCACGAAGAAAAGAACAAGAAAATAGAAAATAATTTCTATAAAATTCGAAATTGATTGATGAATGAAATAAACGAATTTACAACCCTTTAAATAGGAATACCAAGCAATGGGAGAAAAATCAGAATCAGACTATAACTAAAACTCCTAGAATTCACAACTCACTATAAATAGTAAACTTACTATTTATAGACGGTCATGATGTCTACTAGTGTGCAAGGTTTTCGGTCAAAAATAGTAAGTGTCCTATTTGGCTTCACCAAGTTGTTCTCCTAATTATTCTAAGTTCTTTTCACATTGGACACAACTCCAAAAGCCCAACGGATGAAGAGTTATAATCAAACTAAAAATACTATTTATAGTAAAAACGGAATTCAAATAAGAAAACGACCGTCAATCTGGTGGTATTTTGCAAATCCGGCCTGCGCAACCCAGCGTAGTAAGTCAAGTGGCTAAAGTAGCTCATTCTACCCTAAAATCATATATTTTATGTCAATAACTCATTCCGGATTACGAGATACACCTGATTTAAGATCCGACGGTCTGAATCACTCCTGTCGTCGACTGAGTCTTTTCTAATCCATCTTAGCCATGAAACTGTCCGCGACCCTCTCTACATGAAAATTTTTATGAAAAAGGTACCTAAATGTAACATTCCAAAAATTTATATATATATTTTTAACCTCTTTTGATGTAGAAATATGTGGAAATGAATGTCATTTGTATTTAATTGGGGATGACAAAGACATCTGGATTCTTTCTGTTGAATAGGCTTAAGTGGGAGAACGTCAGACTTTTACTAGGTGGGCCTTACATGATCAATGGCTTAGATTGATTAAACCTATTTTAACCATTAGACTATTTCGTTTGATCATATTGGTGGGCCCCATAGTAATTATGATCGATTCAACTGCACAAGGGATGGTGTGGTTTCCCTTTTCCTACATGTGCGGGGTATTTCAAAAAGACGTGGATTTTTTAAGTGTAGAGACCTTTGATGGGCCATCCTTATTAAATCCGTAGGCCTTAGTCATTTTTCCTACACTTGCAGAAATCTATCATCCCATCAAAGGCTGTTAAAAGGGTAAAAGGTGGGGAAGAACAAGAGGCATGTAGTTCAGATTACTTTTAGTCATCATCACTGTCGACCCCAGGGACCATAGATGAAATGTTTAAGGGCCCGTTTGGCCGGGTGGATTGGAAGGGTTTGAATGGTATTAAGGTGGATGGCATGGATTTCTAGGTAATAATGGTGTTGTCGGTGGATTGTCTGGAGATCCATGGGATTGATATATCCCTGGATTGCTATATCCAGTCTGTTTGGCGCGCCCGGCCAATCCCGGTTTTAAACTTTCTCATCCCTTCTAATCCCTCCAACCAAACACGTCCCAGGCAAATTTGAAGGATTAGGGTGGATTTGATGGGATTTAAATGTAATGATGGTGATGTCAGCGGATTGTCTTGAGATACCTGGGATTGGGATCAGATTACCGGCTCTGTTTGGCACGCCAGGCCAATCCCAGGATTTGACTTCCAATCCCTTCCAATACCATCCAATCCCTTCCAATCCGACCGGCCAAACGGGCCCTAAATGCCATCCATACCATTGGTAACGTCATTTCTACTGAGATGAACTGAAAACACAAATATTACCCTGATTCAAAGCTCATGTGGGGTCGCAAATATTTCAACTGTGTATGTTCCATCCTTACGTTTTTTGCCCACTTGAGTACTGATTCTGTTCATTTCTGGCCCTATGTCGTGAAATGATCTCACAAAATGGATGGATAGATTAGATTTCTCACAAACATGACAGTGGGCCCCACCTAGGTTTTCATCACAGGAACTTTAGCAGGAAATCTACGCGGTGACTTAAGAAGCGGATTAGCTATGGATAGGTTGAGTAGCACTTGCTACTGAAGTAACGTCACCAGGTTATATTCGCCATCATGGTGCATATTTTGTATCCACACCGTCCATCCATTTGGAGAGATCATTTTAGGTCATGACCCAAAGAATGAGTTAGATACAATGTTGAATATCAATGGTTTTTAAAATAATAAAAATGAAAATTCAAAAATTTTCAAAATTTCGAGATTTTCCCGCCAAAACGCTTTTTGAATTTTTGAATTAAAAAGTGCGATGTGTGTGCTTTGTCTCACATCGAACATTAGAAGAAAACTTTTGTGGTTTCTATGTGGACTTGTGAAGAGTATTCTTACTTGGAGTTTTTGGAGGAGGTGATGCTTGGGTTGCGTGTTCTAGTGCTACGCACTGGAACACACGCACGCACGTGCTCGCGCTCGGGCTCGGGCACGAGCACGAGCATAGGCGAGGGCGTGGGCAGTGAGGCAGTGTGGCTGTAGTGGTGCACTTTGCACTTCGCACATGCGCATCGTGTCGCAGAGCGGTCGCTCCCTCGCGAGACGGTGCGATGGGTCTAGTCTGTGCCTGTGTGTAGTGGGTTTGAAATGGTCTGAGTTTTATAGAAGACTGAGAACGGTCAGATCATAAATCCGAAACGTTCAACAGTTTCTGAAAACGGCTCTCTGCCTTGAAAGCCAAACAGTCTGAAAACGAACCGACCATGATGATCCAACGGTCAAATCCTTTGATCCGACGACCAGAAACGGCTAGAGTTAATGATCAATGGTCAGAAACATAATCCAAACGTTCTGAACCATTGATAGCAGTCTAGCAACGGTCCACTACCTAATGCCTATATAAACTAGACCATTCCAGTCCGATTTCATCATCTCAACACACTAGCTCTCCCATCAAATTAGATACAATCCATAGCTCCATTCTAAAATACTTAGAAAATCTCCACCGTTTGAGTCTGCCAAAAGAAATCAGCTGCATTAAAATTGTTCCATAATGGACCTATCGTGATTGTTGCACGCTGGATCCAGATAAGGCTTGTCTTATCCTGGAAGCAATTCGCCTGTAACCCATCAGCAGTTGATAAGGAGGCGAATCACGCTTTAAGGACAACGTATTTTATACGTGATTCAGCCTAGTGAAATATTTTACTTCTGATTTATTTTTGATATTTTCGGTGTATCCAATCATTTATTCCCAACAAACAAAGCTTTAGTGGACCCACCACAGAACACAGCGGGTGTTCACTCCCCAAGTATAGGGTTGTGATGTAGTAATAAACTCGGTAAGACCGAGGTCAAATCCACAGGGACTGATACCTGTACGTTATCTGAAACCAAGTAGAACTAGGACTAGACTAAGATGTAATCTAAACCAAATAGAATTTAAGAAATAATTGTGAAATAATTATCTAAAACTTTAAGGAATTCAGAGGAAGAAACTAGGGATTCAGAGGATCCACTTGTAGAGATCAGGGAGAAATTATGCCTACTTCAGGAATCATGGAAATCAAACTGAACTTACTTGATCTAGTTTTCAAGAGATGAAAGGTATATGAATTAGAATGGATTCCATCATCTAACCATGCCCAGGAGACAAAGCAAATAACAGGATTAAACTAATTACCAACCAATCAAAAGTACATGAAAGTTAGAAAGGGTACGATCATCCAACCATGCCCAGGAGACGATGGTGAACAACAGGGCTTCCTGACGTCATAAACATCAAAAGAGAAAAAGAGATATTCAAAGCCATTGCAAACCCATTGTAATTTCAGTCACAACAGACCATTAAAGACTGAGAAAATATTCTTTTAATAATCAACTCAAAACCAAGTTCAGTTCAAAAATTTAAATGAAAAGCAGGAAATAGTGTCTCCCATCTCGCTACAGGCTTCACCTCTTAGCCCTAGCTAAGAGGTTTAGCCTAACATAATTATGATTAGGCTAAATCTCAAAAAGAAAAGAAAAGAAGAAGAAGAAAACAAAAAAAAACTAAAGAGAACAAACAAACTCTCTCTCCCGTGAAGGCTTCACGTTCTCGCTTTCCATTCCTCAGCTTTTTCTTCTTTTCTTCTTTTTTTCTTCCGTTCCTTCAAAGCCAACCCAGACGTCCAACCCAAACCACCCCTTGACAGCAGCCAAAACCAAGCCCTCCTGCTCCAGCGCTCAGCAGCAGCCAAGGTGCCTCCACGGCTGCCCTTCCTCTCCCCGTTTCTCCTTCCCTTGTACACTTTCTCTCTCTCTTTTTTTATAGCACCCTCGTCGGCACCCAATTTCCGACCTCCATGCGGAAGTTTTTCGCATCAGAGACTGTGTTGGAGTCGGAATAGAAGGGCTTTCGCAGCAACTGAGTTCGTCTGCGCAGTGAAAACGCAAAACGACTTGCGTTTGGAGTGTCTTTGCGGCGTGATATCGACCTACCTGACAATTCTGACATCTTGGCTAGGGTATTGGACTCCCTGTGGACACATTGGACGGTCTGGATCACTCAAAGTGTTAATGATCGTGACACACTACCTCCCGCAAATCTCGGATTCCCCGAACGCGCGTAAGGTGTATGCAGCGGCGCTGACGTGTTCGGTGGGCCCCACAGAGGTATTTTCAGAGAAATCCACCCCGTCCATTGGATTCAGGACGAAATTTCGGTTAAGAATGGGTAGTTTTGAACGTCCATTGATGCGGAATCAGAGAAGAAATCACCCAAACATCAATTTGAACGTTGCAGGGCAGTCCACTTATGGCCTCTGTATCGTGCACGTGTGCTTGCATGGGTCCAAAAGTTTAGCATGGGTTTGAAGAACTCATGGCTCTCTACAAGATGGACGGTTTGGATTTCCTACTGGGACAATGTGTGGGGCCCACTAGCGTCCGCAAAAACGGACCGCGTCCGTTCGTCTCGCCGCGTGAAACGGAAGTTCCGTTTTTGGGAAGAAGATGCGGGTCAGCGCTGCTGACCCGCTTTAGCTTGTTTGGTGCGGCTCGGGTACGTGTGTACCTCATATACACACGTTGTATATGTGGGGCCCATTGTGATGTTCTATCAAAATCCAAACCATCCATTTGTTTTCTCATCTTATTTAAACCGCCGAGACCAAAGTTGAGACAGTTGCAGATATCAGGTGGGCCCAGAATCAATGGTTTATGGGCTGATCTGTCAGTTGGGGCACTTCCATAGTGATCCGATGGCTGAAATTTGATATGTACGGCTAATTTATGGCCCTCAGGCCATGTATAAAGTTTTGAGCCAATCAGATGGCGGGAACTATGTGATCTTGCATTCTTCACCAATTTCGGGCCTCTTTAATGTGAATGACCTGATTTCCTCGGATCCTTGATGCATAATTCCATCGATCTTCGTCCCCTGGAGTCCGTCCCTTGCCTTGAGTATCATCAGAGCGTTAAATCCATGGTTTAAGCACCCTTTTTCAGTTCATGCTTGTAAATACACTCTGCATCCAGATAAGGCTTGTCTTATCTTGGAAGCAATTCACCTATAACCGATTATCCATGCTTGTAAATACACTCTGCATCACAAATACAATTAAATCAGGCTATTAAACGGTATCATGCTTGTAAATCCATGCAATAAATGGGTTTGATATGCAATATTTGACCCTCAACAGCGGGGAGAGTGATGCCCACCCTTAAAAACTTCTAAGGGCCACAAAAGTTTTCGATCAAGCTGATATTTATGTTTTCCCTTCTTTCATGTCTGCGTTAACTTATGAACAGTTTGGATCTCAAATAAACATAATGGTGAAGCTTAGGAAGTTTCCAATGGCGGGCGTCACTCTCCCCATTGTTTTATGTGGTGGGGTCCACTACAACTTTGGATATGCTTTATTCTTTGTTTTATGCCCTAAAATAATCTCTCCAAATGGATGGACGGTGTGGATGTAACACATACATCAGTTCAGTACGCAGTCACGTTGCTCAACCTGTCAGTAGCAAATCCGCGTAGGTAATTTCTCACGAAATCGGCACCGACCGCGTCCTACCGCCACCCGTCTCCAGCTATGAATGGGCAGGAGCCTTGTGTGGTCACGTGAAATATGGATTTTATCCACATCCTCCGTCTATTTTTGCTTATCATTTCAGGGCATTATCCCAAAACTAAGGCAGATCCAAATCTCAAGTGGACCACACCATAGGAAGCAGTGGTGATAATGATTCTCACCATTAAAATTTTTTTAGGGCCCACCGTGATGTTTATTTGACATGCAACTTGTAAATTAGGTCATATAGACCTAGATGATGGCAAAAAATAAATATCAGCTTGATCCAAAACTTTGGTAGCCCTAGGAAGTTTTTAATTGTAAGAATTCAATCAACACTTTGTGGCCCACTTGAGATTTTGATCTACCTCAGTTTTGAGTTGATAATATAAAATTATTTTTAAAAATGTATGGACGGCGTGGATTTATCACTAACATCTTAGTGGGACCTACCTAGCATCCCAACTAAAGAACTTCACCTGAAATGTTTACTTAGCATCCTTGGGAGAGTTAGATAACTGGGAGAAAAGGCGTGCTAGACACGGCCCTTTCAAACTCGCGCGTAAGAGCGCCTGCATCCAGACCGCCATCTGCCTTAACAAGGTTTACACATGATGACGTCTCTCTCTCTCTCTCTCTCTCTCTCTCTCTCTCTCTATATATATATATATATATATATATATATATATATCCCTGAGTGCTTACCTCATTTTTCTTTTCTCATTTTATGTTCATGCTGTTAGTGGAAATCAAACCAATCCTATCCATCTGATTTGTCACCATTACAAAGTGAAAAACGAAGGCAGGTATACTGTCTTATCCTGATGAGTGATGATTCTCACTCGACTATATCATTTGTCTTCCATGATATGCAAATCGGATCTTTGTAATCAACTGTGCATTTCTTTTATACACAACGTGCCTGGCTAGTGCAATGAGTCGACCAACCTGTTATTTGGGCCAAGGACTCTTTACGTTGGATCCACATAATGAATGACTTGGATGCAATGTGGACACGTGTATGAGGTGATTTTCTACTTCCAGTTCTGCTGGGTGTGAATACTCACAATATACTTTCTAATCATTTTTACTGGTGCCCATAAATATGAACCTGATTGGTTGGTGAAAGTTTACAAATACCCAAACATGTCAGGATGAAACATTTTACTGGTAAATTTTTTTTTTCTTTTGTGTTAATAATTTAGCCTTTGTTTAACTCTTTTTTTAGTGTTCGTTTAACTATATTTATTATCTAAGAAATTATCAAAAGCATAATTTTTGAATGGATGGGGAGAATTTTGATTTAAATATGAAGTTAGATACAAAAAAAAAAAAACACTGTATGTAACACCCCGACACTCCAATACTCGGGCATTGGAAGTCCTTGAGTGTTAAAACTTGTGACTTGGAGATTGTATGTGAAACCTTAATTTGGAAAATCTAATACTCACCTAAAATAAAAATTTTGCAAAAAAATAGTAAATCCTATTTTAACTTTGCCTCATGATTCCTGGCATGATAAAAAATAAATTATAAGAAAACATCATTGTACTAAAATCTTTAGATGAGAGAGATACGTCCAATAAAAAACTTACTAAAAATAATAAGCTTTTTGTAAAATTGTGATTTTAAAGAGGGAGTTATTTTGTTGTGAAACAAAGCAACACAGTCCTCCATGCATTGGTTGGATGGCCCCATATGGCCTATTCCGGTCAAGATTCACAGATTGTGCATCCTATAACTTATCTTACATCAAAAGTTATTGTCAATCTCAGTTCATACTTCGAACGGTTAGCCCTCCCCATCTGAAATGAATTTCTTCAGCTCGGATGCATCTAGGGAACCTCAAGTAGTGAAAAAGGACCCAAGTTAGAAAATTGGAAGAAACCTAGCCCAAATCTCCCTATTGGTTCGATCAATCCAAATGTCGGTTCAACCAACCTGCGCAGACCCAAAAAAAAAAAAAAAAGAAAAGAAAAAAGAAGAAGGAAGAAGCTATACTCTGTCAACCCAACGGGCACCTTGTCTGTTCAACTGACGAGATGAGAACATGAAGCAGGAAAAATGTGTAAGCGTTGTTGGTCCAATCAACATAATCGTCGGTCCCTCTCGACCAATCGACAACCGTTGTCGGTCCGACGGACGAGCCACCAATTTGGCGGGAAATGTTGAGGGTATAAATACCCATCTCTCCCGTTTATGCAAACCCATTAAAACCTAAGGATTTGAGTGAGAGAGAGAGGGGGAGAGGGTTGGGGGAGAAGGAGATCGGTCGATTCGGGTTGCTCTTTTTTGCATTCGGGCCATGCAAGCTACCCGGAGTCTTTCCTGACTGGAAACCGTTAACCCTAGGCTACAGAAATCATCGTCTTGCTAGGTAAGAAGTTCTCTAGCCTTGCATACGTGTCATTCCCCAATTTCCTAGCCATTTGAAGCTATTTAGGTTAGAATCTTTCGTATTTCTTCGTATCTCCGAAGTTCTAACGTTAGGGTTTGCGCTTGTTAGGTTTCGAGGTCTTGATTGTCGACTAAGTGTGGTCCATTCTCTTGAGGAAGCTGCATTTGAGGGTGCTCCATGTGGGATTCGGTTGTGTGCCGATCTCGGCCCTCCCTTTCACCGAATCAAGTTGGAAATCGTTCTAACCGAGGTAGGTAAGCCCTAAAGTCTTGTTCAACCTTTGATTGGGATCAAATCCAAGTTATTAACAATAGATTGCGATTAATTAAGGGTTTGAAGCTTTTCCCCCAAATTTTCGATTCCTAGGCCGCACATGAGCCGATGAATTCTTCTTCTAAGGTGAAGATCTACCCTTCAAGCTTTCTCACGACATTTTTGGTCTTGCGATAATCTCTATATTTAATAATCATGTTAATTAATCTATGAATCATGTGATAACTCTTGTAATCTATCTCACATGTGTTGATTTTATGATGATTGCTAGAATCCTTAACTTTTGAACCCTGTATATGAATGCATAACATGTTTTAGTATGATTTACATGTGTTGAATGCTAAAATATTTAGATTCATGAAATGTGGCAATTGAAATCCCATTGTGGAAGTTGTGGAATCATGTAAGATTGTGGATTGAGTCTGGAGGTTCGGATTGCCCCATTGTAGAAAATGTGATTCGTATGGTTGAACACATATATGAGATTGTACTTCGAACTATTGGCTACCTTGTGTTTTGATTAAACAGAATTTGGTGTAGACTTACCATCTCTTGTGAATAATTGCGTCCTACCTAGCTTTGTTGGATGGAATTCCTTTTGTTGTGTCCTTGAATGGACTTGGTGCCTTGTTGGCTTTTCTCGGGAGAAACACTTTTTGTTGAAATTACATATGAAATTGTGATGGTAAGATCTACTTTTTTGATCAATGCTGGCCACTAGTTGTAGAGGTTTTGTTTTAATAAGTTGTTTGCGAATTCGACTAATAAAGGTTGAATTAACCATACACTCATGACATACGGGCATTATCAATTGGCTAGATACCGTGGTAGCATGTATCTTTGAGTACTTTCGCTGGTTCCTAGTCAATCGTTCGAACGTCCACTTTGTGGGTGTGCTAGCTACTGTTGAGCATTGTGCAAATGGGCATTTTTGCTGGTAGCTAGGCACATTCATTGCTTGGTGAGCAGTCATTGTTGATGCACGTACATTTATTTACTTTCGCTTGCGACTACCCCCAAAGCCTCCTGGATGAGCATCCCTAGTTAGGATTTTACTTGTTGTACGTCACTTTATAATTTCCCGATCATTTTTATATAACTTCCCAGGGTGATACTGTTGCATGACACTTGTGATTTTCGGATCATGTCATCATGGTACATCGTAGTGATTTTTGGGACATGATGTCATGGTACGTCACAATGATTTCCAGATCACCACACGGCTATCTTTTTTACCCAATTGGATTTACATCCCCATGTTTGAGTGCATTTCATGCAACCATGCATCTAAACACGATAGACATTTGTGATTTGTATGAATGTTTGTGGTTTTTCATCTGCAACCACATTTGATAACATGTATGGTTATATGATTAGAAAACTTGCTCTACTTGAACTTTACTTTGCAAATGTGTTATGTGTATAATCTTAGAGGTATTTCTTCACTATGATAGCTCCTGACGCTATCGAACCATAACTAATTGATGCAGATATAGACCGTGGCATAGAGCTTGAGCCGTTCCAGTGTAGGCTGAGGAGGAGTTAGAAGTATGCCTTTGCTAGTGTGGTTGAACTAGGCGATCTCAACCAATATATTTTTAGTTCTTCCCTTTTATTATTTTGCATCCTATACATTTGTCTATATTGCAGTTTGTATAGTTCTCATTTGGGTGGACACCATTTTTGGAGTATATGTTGTTGATTTTAGCCATGAAATTCTCTAACATAATTATCTTTACTTAACTTTTATGCCGCTGATAAATGCTACTATGATTATTGATGGCAATTGAATGTAGTCTAACTATGTGTAAATGTGGGAAACACACCCATGTGTAGAATTTCATTGTGTGACACTCGGGTTTCTGCTACGAGAATATTATACTCGAATGGCAAAATCAGGGAGTTACAGAGTTGGTATCAAAACATTCGTGCCTTATTTAGCTAACACGTTCAAATTCAGGATACGAGTCTTTGTACTTGAGTGCCGGTTTTGGGGTGTCACACTGTATGTCTCAAAAAAAAAAAAAAACAAAAAATCAGTCCACAGTAGAGGAGAAGACCAAACATTCTTCCCAGAACATTATTCATATCTTTTTCAACCGATCAATATTTATTTATTATCCACGGTATTGATGCAATATGGCATGTGGTACTGAGGCCCAATAATAATCTCAGGTTAGATTTGGGTGCCATAATTCAGGTCCGATTAAAAATCAGATTGCAACACTTAGCCCACTCGAGTACTCATCATGTACCAATCATATATTGTTTTAGCCTAATCATTTATTTAGGTTGCATTTGGTGTCACCAAATATCAAGAAATTTGATGATTAATCAGTCTAATTTGGTGCAAATTTTCATGATATTTCATGATATTTCTTGAACCTTAGTGAAACAACCTCTTTTGTATGGATGAAGAGAAACTGGATTCAAATCCAAAGTTGGCTCCGCACCCAAAACCAGATTTTGGATCCAAAAGCAATTGAAATCCTAATTCATGCTCAGAAGTAAATCTAACAGGACCCTATGGATACCTGAATCCGGTTGGATTTGGATCCCAAAATGCTAATTCATTCTCAAAATTAAATCTGATAGCACCAGATGCAAACCAATTTCTTCACCCAGTAACCAATAAACAACTTCCACAATCTTCTTCTTCTTCTTTTTTCCTCACATGAAAACCAATTCTAGACAACAACAAACAATATACAAATTCCATAAATTTCTTCTTGTTCTTCTTGTTTCCTAATCTTTAAAGTAATCAGCAATAACAAATTACATTATCTGCTCAGGATAAGAATCTTTCACTCGAGTTATAAGAGGAATTATAGCATCCTACTCATCAGAAACATACTGTTTGATGACGCAAAGGACTCCGTCCATGTGGGATACAAACTGTTCATATGATGGGCCATACCATCAATGGGGACACCCAAAAAGTGCCCCACCGTAGAATATTTCAACCCTTTTGTCTTGAACCATGGCATCACTTGTACAGAATCATGCGTGACTGCAAAACTTGTCCTGGTGCATGTACTAAACTAGTGTGAATAACAAGATCATGTATTTGTAATGAGTAGTTTGTGTATAATTTTCGATGAAAAAAGAGAAGGAATTCTTCAATTTTATACCGCCATAGGAGAAGGTGTTCGTTACAAATCTTCATGATAATCGGTTTCATCAAAGATCTCCTCCTACACAAACAAAGATACAGAATGACATTTTAGCTATAGCAAGTGAAAGAAACTAAATGTAGAAAGATTATTTCTTGAGTTATTATATGGTTCTCAGTCAAAATAAAACCCAGCAATGGCATCAACAGATCCACCTTTCCAGCAACCTAGGCGGTTGGTTACACAGGCACCACAATGGGATGGGCCGTTGTCTAATATGTTTCCCATCAGATCATCCAAAAATGGACTGTTTATTGCATGAGGGATGCCATCCACCAACATAAGAACACTTTGGATCAAGAGGAGATAGGCCCCATATGCGCATCCTCAAATGGTAATTCTTCTATGTGATCATTTCAATACCTGCAACAGTTCTTCGATGACATCTTCCATCGTGATTATTCCGACAGCTTCTTCCTCTTGTGCGAGCTTTGGAAGCGGATTGTCATCTATCTGTAGAACATCCAATGACATGTCCCTCACCCACCTTCTACTCCTTGAATTGCCATTCTGCATGCTGGAGTGGGAATTCTTCCACTTCTTGAGTGATCTTTTGTTCTTCTTGTTTTTCTCTTGATGATGCCCTTCGCCATCAATATATAACCTCACATCTTCCGCCGAATCTGCATTGAAAGAGGCATAAGAATGAAACTGGCATCAGACAAGAAATAATTTTGGAAAGGCTAGACTGCTGGCTTTGCTACCATTTCTTAAATGGTGACAGCTCATCCACTGCACATGTGGCATATCAATCCAGACTGCACTGGACCTGCTGTGAACAGAACATAGCCCAACAATCACACCGATAGATGATCTTAACCATCTAATATCAGGAAATGAAAATGGACAACTTGCAACTTGAAATGTATTTTGGAAACTGGAATGTGGCTGCAATCCAACTTACGGGTTAGATCTCACCCATAAAAAAACCTGTAAATGGCTTAGATTTTACCTGTAGAAAGTGAATAGCTTGGGACAATTTTATCCTCAAGATTAGTTTTTTAGAGTGGATGTAACAGGAAGGCATGGAAAGGGTTTTTACCAAAAGAAGGGTATTTTGTAATTTAACAACTCTCTTGCTTTTTTAAAAGCAAAACTTTCTTTTGCCCCAAGGTATGTATATTCAGTAATATATGCCGATGAGGTAAAGACACTGTACAAATGGAAGACCAACTACCAATTGTACCCATAGGATTGACCATGACATGGAAAGCATGGTATGATTATCTTGTACCCGCTCCTAAAATATACAGGCCAAATGTCAATTTAGTAAATATGCCGAGGAGGTAAAGATACCATACACATAGAAGACCAACTACCAACAACCAACAACCAATTGCACCCATAGCATTGACCATGACAAGGAAAGGATGGTACGATTATCTTGTACCCGCTCCTAAAATGTAAGGGCCAAATGTCAATTAGTTGTTTTATGTGATTCATGAATATAAGACGGGCAGTGCAGTTGATGCAACCAGATACACCGGATTGCTTCAGGTTGGAAGCTTTTGAGAAACGATTCCACCAGTTGGATACATCAAAACCTTTACGAATTTAAGTTCTCAAAATTCCATGTTTTATTGATCATCTTCAATGGCTTGCCACAAGTAGCAAATAGGAAGGAGATAAAGGAGAAGAGATCTAGCAACCAGTGTTCGAAATATCGATCTCGCGTTACATATCGTATTCTTGGGATACGGATACGTATCGGTTATCGCATGGGATATATCAGTTGTATCGTGTAATGTATCGCTGTTGTTAGAAACATTGGGAAATTGGTTGGATTTTTCGATGAAACTTCGGTGATTGTTAAAAAAGACATCAATACACACTTATAAATCAAAACATCACAAAAAACAAGTACAAATAATAGGTTTTCTTTGTATGGGGTCTTAATCTACACGTTGTCTAATTGAATTGATGCAAGTATAATTAATGTCTATTCATATAATTTATAAATATAAGAAGACGTGTGGAAACACAAATAATACATTCAAAAGCAAAAGAAGAAACACTAGATTAGGTTACAAACATTTTTTATGTGATGTTTGAACATAAAGAATGCAAACGATTTACGAGAAATTGGGAACTTTTGATTATTTTTTTTTCAATTTTTCGCAACTAGACCATCTCCTTCAAATCTCGAAATCGAAGCTCCCAATCCATGATTTTTCATGCTGAGCATGAAAAATCATAAATTTGTAACAGTTTGACACTAATTTAACATGAATTACAGAAAATAAGAGCATCGAAATTCAAAAATGCTCACTAGATCGAACATGTGGGATATATCGCACTACTTGTGCGTTTCGTATCACGCTGGTAGGATACAAGATATATCGTGGGATATATCGGCTGATATCGTCGATATTTAAAACAGTGCTAGCAACACATGCTAACCATCAAGTTTTCTTTCTCATACTATTCTTTATAAAATAGCAACCATTATAGTTTCACATGCAACACATTTATTTTAATCAACCTATGTAATAGACTTACATAGCACCTGTGGGAGTTTTGTGCTCCCATTGCCAGTCCCAAGATCGGATGGAGGAGGGGGGTTGCATCATGTTGGCAGCCGGTGTCATGTAGCTCAGATTATGGTTGGTGGATCCTGGCAATTTGACATTCCAAGCCTTGATAGAGTGGATTGGTGGAATAGGATTCACGTAGCCGACCCCAAGTAGTTGGCATAAGGCTTAGATGATGATGATGAGAGTTTCACACACTCAAAGGTCTTTTGTAGCTAAAGGGATGATCGCAATTAGTCCTTTAAATGGGTTATTTCAGTCTATTCCCTTATTCAGTTCAATAAAGCATGACAAGCAAGTAAACCCATCTTATCCCTTGCATGTGGTCAGGTTGGGTCCACAAGCATGATCTTGTGGGGCCATGAGTGTGGTTGATTTGGCCCATGGCTAGACCTCTATGCTTCACAAAACAATGTGGAATGCTTGAACAGATAAATGAATTACATGAATTGAGAAGGCAAATCGGCACATAGAAAAATAAGGACAGTATCAATTGCAATTACGAAATTCAAATAATAGGAACAAACAATTACCAAGATAAGCCCGATTATATTTGTAGGTTTTTCATGATAAACTGGCACCCTGCTGTGTCCTTCATCCAAAATCAACTTCATCATATCCCTGCATAACAACAAACATACAATGCACCTCATTGCAAAAGAAATCAAACAAGGCAATTCGATTATCTTCATATTTTCATAAAGAGTACATTACCTATCAAGCTTTGCATTAATATCAATTGCAAAAGTTTCAGATATAGAAGTCATGGCATCTCTAGCTGTTTTCTCTGTGAGTTCAAGGGCTCCAGCTATGATTGTTGTCTCATTGCGCATCAATTCTCCACCTTTTCCTGCCTGTCTACCAGCGAAATTAGAGCATTTATACCTTGGCATGTTTGGATACATGGAATCCAAGGGAAAAGAAAGGAAATGGAGAAGTTATTCCATTGATGTGACACTTTGGGATGTTTGGATAACAGAAAAACGAAGGATTCCACATAGCAATATTGTACTTCTCTATAGTAGCAGAGGAAACTGTGACCATTCTCTGACACATATGAGATTTTTCATTTGTCATTCGAACAATACCTCTAATGTTGGAATCCAAGGGAAAATAGTGTTCATGGAAATAATGATTTTTTTCCTTACCTTTCCATTTCCAATGCACTCCAAAGATGCCCTTGAGGTCCATTTGGATTGGTGGAAACCTTTTTTCCTACCATGGAAAAAGGAATCATTTTCCTCATATGTGCCTTTTTGCACCATTCGTGAAAACAAAAGCAACCATGGAAATCGATTTCCATCTCTATTGTTTTCCTAAAAAAATAGTGGTTTCCATTTCCTCAAAAAGGAAAAAAAAAAAGTAAAAGAAATTGAGATTTCCACATTTTGTGAGAGAGAGCTTTCACTTTTTGACCATTGACCTTCATCATTTCCATTGAAGTCGTGAATGTTAAACAAGCAGGCTATTTAGGATTTTTTTTTTTTCCACAGATTTCCACTGATGTGACGCTCTCCTTTCATAATATACTATTTTGGATCCAACCAATCCAAAGTCAAACAGGCCCTTACATTCGACAGTATGAAATAGGAAACAGGAGAATCTTCGAATGGCACTATCAGATATAATTCCAAAGAGAGTCTGGAGATTATTTAATCGAAGATGTAATCAGGTGAGATGGCTTCTCAACTGATACAATGAGGCATAAGCATTTCGATCTTGTGACCAGAAGGACTATATAAATGGGGAAATGTTAACAAAGCCAATCAACATGCACTAAATGAAATCTTTCAGTTAAAAAAAAATCTGATTTTATTTAAGATTTTGAAGATTAACAAAAAGGTGGAGAAGACAAACCTCATTCCCGTGAAAATCAACAAGTGTTTTCAACTCAGCTCTACGAAAAAGAGCAACATGTCCATCCCCCAACGTGACATCCAACAACTGAAAATTACAGGAAAGAATGTCAGCAATTCAACTTTGAAATGTTGCGTGACTAAACTGAAGGGGCACTAGACATCCTTAATGGTACATTTGCTTGCACCAAATATCAGGAAATTTTAAGGTACAATTCAATTGGGGTAGCATTTAAATGGATAAATATTTTTGATTTTCACTGGAGATTGGGAATCGATGGACTTTCCATAGGACCCATTTTACTGACGGGATTCAGCATTGCTTTTACCTACTTTGGCGCATGGCCAGTTACTCAGGATTCGTGATTGTTCCATTTCCTGTTGTTAGCAATGTACAACGGTCAAATAGGATCATTTTCTTCTCGAGACCTTATATTTTTCTTCTTTTTTTTTTCTTTTTTCAGCGTGTGAGAATTTGAAGTTTCCATGATATTTGGTGCAACCAAACACACCCTAAGTAAATAGAATATCACCTTGCTTATTGGGTATGCGACAGGGTAACAAATCCAAACAAGTACACGAACAATCGGAGCCACTGCTGCCCCAATCGCTAAACTGTGACGTGAGCAGATGGACTGCGGTATAATCTGTTTTGTTAAGATCCAAGGAACCAATTAAATAATATAAAAGCAGGTTGGAGTGATTCATCAACATCCAGAGACTCTTTTACCATGAGAAAAGCTCAACATTCAGATGTTATAATAGAAACATACATGGAAATGAGATACCTCACCTCACCAAACAGAAGTATCAATGTCACTGAAATCAATATAGCACCCCAAGCTGTAACAAGACTATCGAGGAAAATAGGGAGTGTCTGACACAAATAAGACAGAATATCATAAAAAATCATGAATCATTTTTCAGATATATATTATGAGAAAACTGGCTAACATATACTGAAGGACTATTTAGCTTTTACCTCCATAGCAGCAGCATTACAGATAAGCAGTGTACAAAGCAACAAATGTTGCTTCCTGACAACCGGCAAAATCTTCGCTGTGAAAAAAAAAAGAAAAGGAAACAGATTGTTAATATCTGTAGTTCAGTCCTACTCATAGTTCGAAAACCTGAAACTGGACTCGATTCGGTATTCAGTCAGGTCGGGTTGACTCAACCCGACTTGACACGGTATTTAATAGGGACGGGATTAGATGTATAACTTGGTCAAGATAAGTAATGTAAAATATCAGTTTTGGCAATAAACCACTCAATGGTGCATTGGTTGAGTTCATCTCTCTTGTTGTAGAGGTTGGGGGTTCAGTTGCCTCACCATTTATATTTTATTGATGTTCAAACTCTTAACTCATAAAGAGTCATATCAAATCCACTCAATGAGTCATTCCAAGTTGGGGTCGAGTCAGACCCAGGAGTGAGTTTCCAAGTGACTCGGCTTGAAATCTCACTGAGTTGAGTTGACTTGGCCAAGTTTCGAGTAGACCCGGTGAGTTTTAGAACTATGGTCCTACTAAGCAGCTCGATATGAACTAATAATCTAACAAATAGATTAGGGCAGGCAGTTTGTTTGGCTGTCCATGGGTCCCATTGTAACAGGATGCACCTGCACCAAATCATGGTTAAGATAAGATGGGAGCCTTCCCGCTTCTATATTAATCGTGATTTAAGGCAGGGAAATTGGGAAAATGCAACCCCACTAAATCACTCTGATGGAAGTTAATAACTAATTAATGTGTTGCCTGTTTCTGGAAAGTCAGAAAAAAAAAAAATGGAGAAATGGTCTGAAAAATAACACTGATGGAAATTAATATTACCATTTTGACAACTCTTACAAGGCATCCATTCATCTTCAACCTTCTAAAAGGAGAAGCTATTTCCACCCACCTTAATTGATTTGAATACGCCCCTCTTGCATTTTTGGAATTGAAATGGTACAGATGGAATATGTACCATTCAAACCCAAAAATCGAAGATGGTGTATCCAAATAAATCGAAGAGGATGCAGATATCAAATCCACTAGTTACTTGTGATTAAAGCTGTCCAGATTAGAGTTAATGAGGACTGACGATAGACTCATTCATCAAGCGGTGAAGTGCAGATGCATTGTATGTAAACAATGGTTCTAAAAAACAAATTTTTTTTTTTTTTTGGAAAGATTAAAAACCAAATAAATGACAACAACAAAAAATCTAAGATAGAAATATTTGCCATCGTCCTTTCAATCCTGTGGTGAACTACCCTCATTAATTTCCATGTCCATTTCCCAGTTTTTAGAAATGATTTAGTACACTTCTGTGCTATCTCATTTCCCGAAACATAGAAGATGGGCGGATACAAATGAATTAAGGTGAGTGCAGATGCATATACCAAAGTTCAAGTTAAAAGAGAACCTGCCACAAGAGAATTACTCGTCAAGTTACGAATTACAGTACATTTCACAAGCTGTAAAAGTCCAATACCATAGTTTAAAAACTCGAAGAAAGAAAAAAAAAAGACTTAACTAACCCGAGTTGACTCAACTCGACCCAATTTCACCAAGACTAGAGAAAAACTCGATCTAGTCATGACTCGGTCAAAACTTGAGAAGACCCCAACTTAACTCAAAAGAACTTGGCAAAACTTGACTCGATATATTATTTATTTTTTAAAATATTTAATAAACTGAAAAAAAAAAAAATTAAAAATTTGAGAAATACTTGTGTGAGTTTTTGAGAAACTCACTATAGTTTTTGTATTTTTAAACTATGTCCAATACATAAAGTAAACTCGATATATATTTATATTTTTAAATATTTAATAAACTGGGAAAAAAAAAAAAACTCAGAACTACTAGTGCGAGTTTTTTAGAAACTACTATAGTTTTTGAGTTGACTCGAATCAAGGTTTAGATTTCATGTTTTTCAACTATGTCCAATACATAAAGTAAACCATGACTCAACTCACTTTCATGGGGATGCTAGCAACGTCCCAAATCTTCTAAGTGACACATGAGATGCCCAATCATGAATCTGGACCGTCCATTCTTCCATACAACTAGGGACAATACACGGTGGAAAAATCATGTCAATCCGAAGATCCTAAGCATCCGATCAATAGCATGGAAATGGATAGTCAAGATTGAAACGGAGAAACAAAATAGGTTCAACCATCATCTTGAACCATCTATCTGATAGATCCCACTTTGTATTGTTTACGATTTCAAACTAGCACCTTGGTTTGATGATTCTATCCATCCCATCTTTCTCGTAAAAAAACAAATGGTTAGGACAAATTGGCTTCATTCATAGGGTTAGGATCATCCAATCAGCATGATTCTTGCACTATGGCTTGCTCCAAATGGTTCTATTTAATGAACGGTCCTGATTGTGATTGAGAATCTCACATGCCAATTAAAAGCTTTATTGAATCATTGAATGATATGCGTATTATATAGGATTAAGACTTCTTTTTATAACAAAATACGCAAACTAAACGACATGTTTTGAATTATACAGTGGCTGGAATTTCTTCTTAAAAAGAAAAAGAAAAAAATGTTGAATATCCATATATTACTCCATTTTATACTGACCGGAATTGCGTGGTGACAAGACTCTGTGGGGCCACCATTGATGTATGTGTTTTATCTATGCCGTCCATCCATTTTTCCAGCTCATTCTAGGCAATGAGGCCAAAATTGAAGCATATCCAAATCTCAAGTGGACCACACTATAGGAAACAATGGGGATTGAACCTTACCATTGAAAACTTCTTGGGGGCCACAGAAGTTTCGAATCAAACCGATATTTGTGTTTTCCCTTCATCGATGTCTGTGTGACCTTACGAACAGGTTGCATGACAAATAAACATCACTGTGGGCCCCTACGAAGCTTTCAACAACGGACGTCGTTATCCCCACCATCTCCATTGGTGTGGTCGACTTAAACTTTGGATATACTTCAATTTTGGCCTCATAGCCTAAAATGAGCTGCCAAAACATATGAACGGCAAGGATAAAACACATTCATCATAGTAGACTCCAAAGAATCCTACCAGATTGGTTTAACAGATGCCCATTTTCCATTTTAAGTTTTCAATTCCCAAACTGGGAGAATGGTGTAAGCAATTCAATCAAGAAAATTTGATGTAGAGCGGGTCGCGGACAGTTACATGGCCAAGATGGATCAGAAGAGGCCCGGTCGACGACAGAAGTGATCCAGACCATCGAACTTTAAATCGGGCGTATCTTGCAATCCGGAATGAGTTATCTAACGTAAAATATATGATTTTGGGGTAGAACGAGCTACTGAAGCCAACCAACCCCGTTATGCCGGGTTGCGCAGCCCTGAATTGCGAAAAACCCTTGGATCGACGGTCGTTTCCCTGTTTTAATTTCGTTTTTACTATAAATAATAAGTTTTAGTTTGATTATAACTCTTCATCCGTCGGGCTTTAGGAGTTGCGCCCAACGTGAAAAGAGCTTAGAATAATTAGGAGAACGGTTTGGTGAAGCCAAATAGGACACTTACTATTTTTGGCCGAAAACCTTGCGCACTAGTAGACATCATGGCCGTCTATAAATAGTAAGTTTACTATTTATAGTAAGTCGCGGATTCTAGGAGTTTGAGTTGTAGTTTGATTCTAATTTCTTTCTTATTGCTTGGTACCCCTATTTAAAGGGCTGTGAACTCGTTTTTATGAATCAATTAATCAATTTCGAATTTCTTAGAATTTATTTCTATTTTCTGCTTTCTTTCCTCGTGGATTCGAGAAGTCTCTGTGAGGAGTCCTGAGAAGCTCCCTGGATTCGGAGTAGTTATCCTGATCACGTTCATCCCTGCGTCAATTGGTATCAGAGCCAAGTTTCCCCTCAGGCCGATGGCAAACAATGAAGGTATAAATCAAAATTCTGTGGACAGTGATCCAGGGATTCGTTATCTTTCAGAAAGAATGGAAGCTTTCCACCGGGAGAGTCAGTTGACCATGCAAGGGCTGCAAGCAACTCTCGACCGTCTTGCGGATGCACTACTCCCGCCTCGAGCCCTAGGTGGCGCTCCACCCACCCATGGTTGCTCCCCCACCCAAGGTGGCTCCACCACCCATGGTTGCTGTAGGACGCAATCCCGATTTTCGTAGAACACTACCAGTGGCAAACCGTAGAGTTACACCAGGTGATTCAAGTTTTAGTGACGAGGACCTTAATGAGGGTTTTGCTCGACGACCAATCCATAGAGGTGATCATCTAGATCGTGCTGAAAGAGACTATCGAGGTAAGGTTGAACTTCCTAGTTTTAACGGTTTATTACGTATAGAAGATTTTCTCGATTGGCTAGCCGAAGTAGAGAGATATTTTGATTACATTGACGTGCCAGATCATAAAAGGGTAAAATTGGCAGCGTTTAAATTAAAATCTGGTGCTTCTGCATGGTGGGAACAATTACAACTCTCACGAGCCCGCCAGAACAAGACGCCCATCTCATCATGGCCACGGATGAGACGTCTTCTTCGATCTCGATTTATCCCCAGTGATTATGAGCAGATATTATTTTAGCAATATCAAAATTACAGACAAGGAAATCGAACTTTCATAGATTACACTGAAGAATTTCAACGGCTGGCTACACGAAACGATCTGTCAGAATCTGAGTCACAGAAGGTGGCACGATTTATAGGTGGGTTGCGACCGATAATTTAGGACCGAGTTCAGATGTACCTAGTCGGGACTGTGGATGAAGCAGTTCAATTAGCGGGTAGGGCAGAAACACAACTTGCAAGAGCTCCTGCTCGTCCATATCCTTCAACTCAACCCCCTATGACGGGTCACACGCAGGATCCAGTGCTGCCACGAGGAAAAGACCCAGTACCTTAACTTCCTACAATCGCAAACCGTGATAAGAGGAGCGGCTCATCCAAACCTCAACGTGTAGCACCCACAACAGCGGGTTCGAGTAGGATTTCAAATCCTTATGCTCGGCCAAGGTTGAACAATTGTTACCGCTGTGGCCAACCAGGCTACTTATCAAACACTTGTCCTCAACGTCCCGCAGCACACTTGACTATAAACGAAGGGGGCACTGAAGATGAGGCCGTAGAAGAAGACCATCGCTTTGATGAACATGAACAAATCACTGAAGAAATAGCAGGTGGAGATGAAATGACGGGCGAGGATCGTGGTGAATTTCTAGTTGTGAGGCGATTACTGTATGCCTTACGAAAGGAATTACATCCACAACGACACAATATATTTCGTACTCGGTGCACCGTCAACGGAAAGGTCTGTGATGTGATAATAGACAGTGGTATTAGCGAGAATATCGTCTTGAGAGTGATGATGGACAAGTTGCGGCTACCAACGATGAAACATCCTTCCCCGTACTCTATCGGCTGGATAAAAAAGGTGAATGAGACCAAGGTAACTGAACAATGCACTATCTCGTTTTCAATTGGCAAAAATTATAAGGATCAAATACTTTGTGACGTGGTCGATATGGAAGTTTGTCATATGTTACTCGGTCGACCCTGGCAGTCGGACCGTGATGCGACCCATAGGGGACGAGATAATGTTTACGTATTCGTCAAAGATAGTCGAAAAATAATCTTTGCCCCTATGGTACTAGAGAACCACCCTGAAGCCTCTAAAGTGGAGGAGAGTTCTCTCTTGACCATTCGAGATTTTATGGAGGAATCCAAGGAAACCAGAGAGGTATACGCTGTAGTGGTGAAGGGCGAGGAAGAGGAACCCTCAAACATCCCTTCAAGTTTAAGACTATTGCTAAACGAATTCAAAGAAGTTTGGCCTGAGGATTTACCTGATAGATTGCCCCCATGAGGGACATCCAACATCACATATACCTCGTCCCTGGGGCTAGCCTGCCCAACCATCCTCATTATCGATGAGTCCGAAGGAGTGCGAGATACTTCAGGGGCAAGTGAAGGAATTGATCCGTAAGGGTCTCTTGAGAGAGAGCATGACCCATGTGTCATTCCAGCATTATTAATGCAAAAAAAGATGGAAGTTGGCGCATGTGTGTCGACAGTCGGGTAATTAACAAAATTACCATCAAATATCGGTTCCCAATACCACGGTTGAACGACATGCTCGATATGTTAGAAGGGGCTAAGGTGTTCTCTAAACTAGATCTAAGGAGCGGGTACCATCAGATTCGTAATCGACCCGGTGATGAGTGAAAAACGGCATTCAAGACCAAGGAAGGGTTGTATGAGTGGCTGGTCATGCCCTTCGGCCTATCAAACGCACCAAGTACTTTTACGCGTTTGATGAATCAAGTTCTAAAACCGTTCACCGACTGATTTGTGGTAGTATATTTTGATGACATATTGAAATATAGCCAGGATGAGGCGGAGCACAGGAAACATCT
This sequence comes from Magnolia sinica, assembly GCF_029962835.1. Classification (NCBI taxonomy): domain Eukaryota; kingdom Viridiplantae; phylum Streptophyta; class Magnoliopsida; order Magnoliales; family Magnoliaceae; genus Magnolia; species Magnolia sinica. Next base: position 12,881,891 of record NC_080583.1, on the reverse strand, counting down.
CAGGCAGGTACTGCAGGTCCTACAAATTAACAAGTTGTACCTCAACTTGAAGAAGTGTAGTTTTTCAACTGACAGTCTGTTGTTTCTAGGATTTATTGTAACGTCCACAGGCATTCGTGTGGACGATGAAAAGGTGCGAGCTATTAGGAAATGGCCGATCCCCACGAATATTCATGAGGTGAGGAGTTTTCACGGGTTGGCTACTTTCTATCGTCGATTTGTGCGAGATTTTAGCACCATAGTCGCGCCTATAACAGATTGCGTGAAAAAAGGACCGTTCCAGTGGACCGATAAAGCTGACAAGAGCTTTCATGAGGTCAATCATCGTTTATCTACAACACCAGTTTTGGTGCTTCCTAATTTCGATAAATTGTTTGAAATTGAGTGTGACACTTCATACGTCGGAATTGGAGGAGTATTATCACAGGAAGGCAGGTCGGTAGCCTTCTATAGCGAGAAGCTCAGCGAAGCCCGAAAGAAGTAGTCGACTTATGAGCTTGAGTTGTACGCAATTGTTCAGGCGCTGCGACATTGGCGGCATTATCTGATTCAAAGAGAGGTTGTTTTGTACATTGACCATTAAGCATTAAAGTTTATTAATAGTCAGACTAATGTGAATCATGTGCATGCTAGATGGGTTACATTTTTACAGGAATTCACGTTCGTTTTGAAGCACAAGTTAGGGCAGCAGAACAAGGTGGCTGATGCACTTAGCCGTCGTACATCACTACTTGTTATAATGAGCAACGAGGTGGTCGGCTTCGATTGTCTCAAGAAACTGTATGTCGAGGATGAGGACTTCAAAGATTCTTGGATGAAGTGCCAAGAAGGTCACCCCAGTGACCTTCATATACAGGACGATTTTCTCTTCAAAGGGAATCGATTGTGCATCTCCCAAAGTTCTCTGAGGGAACAAATTATTCAGGAGCTACATAGAGGTGGCCTCGGTGGACACCTGGGGCGAGACAAGACGCGAGCTCTTGTGAAAGAGCGGTATTACTGGCCGCAATTAGTACGCGATGTGGGAAAAGCCGTACAATGTTGTCATGTTTGTCAGACCTCCAAGGGGCAATCTCAGAATACGAGCCTCTACACCCCGTTACCTGTGCCTAACGGTCCTTGGGAGGATTTATCAATGGACTTCATGCTTGGTCTCCCACGAACACAACGCGGCATAGATTCGGTGTTCGTGGTGGTAGATCGTTTCTCCAAGATGGCGCACTTTATCCCATGCAAGAAGACCCTCGATACAACACACGTGGCGAATTTATTTTTCAGGGAGGTCGTACAGCTACACGGGGTCCCTAAGACCATTACTTCCAATCGTGACACGAAGTTCATTAGTCACTTTTGGCGGACTTTATGGAATCGATTCGATACACGACTTCAATTCAGCAGTGCTTACCACCCACAGACTGATGGGCAGACTGAAGTTGTGAATCGCACATTGGGAAACCTCCTTCGCTGTATTTCAGGAGAAAAACCGAAGCAATATGATTTGGCCTTGTCTCAAGCAGAGTTTGCATTCAACAACATGGTGAACTGCTCGACAGGGAGATCACCGTTCCAGATTATCTACAGATGAGTGCCTCACCACACACTTGACTTGGTCTCTCTGCCCAAGCACATAGGCACGAGCATTGCAGCAAAACATATGACAGACAAGATCATGGGCATCCATGCAGAAGTGCAGACCAAGCTACATGCCTTGAACGAGAAGTACAAGGAATAAGCGGACAAGCATCGACCACAAAAAGTGTTCGAGGTGGGCGACCGTGTTGTGGTCCATCTGCGCAAAGAGAGATTTCCGACCAGGACGTACAACAAGTTGAAAAATAAGAAGAATGGACCGGTACCAATCATCCGAAAGATCAATGACAACGCTTATGTTGTTGATCTTCCAGATGACATGGCAATCTCACAGACTTTCAATGTCGCGGACCTGACCGAGTATCATGAACCAGAGCATGACGAGAACTCGAGGACGAGTTCTTTTGAAGTGGAGGAGACTGATGTAGAGTGGGTCACGGACAGTTACATGGCCAAGATGGATCAGAAAAGGCCCGGTCGACGACAGAAGTGATCCAGACCATCGAACCTTAAATCGGGCGTATTTTGCAATTCGGAATGAGTTATCTGACGTAAAATATATGATTTTAGGGTAGAACGAACTACTGAAGCCAACTAACCTAGCTACGCCGGGTTGCGCAGCCCGAAATTGCGAAAAACCCCTGGATCGACGGTCGTTTCCCTGTTTTAATTTCGTTTTTACAATAAATAGTAAGTTTTAGTTTGATTATAACTCTTCATCCGTTGGGCTTTAGGAGTTGCGCCCAACGTGAAAAGAGCTTAGAATAATTAGGAGAACGATTTGGTGAAGCCAAATAGGACACTTACTATTTTTGGCCGAAAACCTTGCGCACTAGTAGACATCACGACCGTCTATAAATAGTAAGTTTACTATTTATAGTAAGTCGCGGATTCTAGGAGTTTGAGTTGTAGTTTGATTCTAATTTCTTTTCCATTGCTTGGTACCCCTATTTAAAGGGCCGTGAACTCGTTTTTATGAATCAATTAATCAATTTCGAATTTCTTAGAATTTATTTCTATTTTCTTCTTTCTTTCCTCGTGGATTCGAGAAGTCTCTGTGAGGAGTCCAGAGAAGCTCCGTGGATTCAGAGTAGTTATCCTGATCACGTTCATCCCTGCGTCAATTGGTATCAGAGTCAGGTTTTCCCTCGGGCCGATGACAAACAATGAAGGTATGAATCAAAATCCTGTGGACGGTGATCGAGGGATTCGTTATCTTTCGGAAAGAATGGAAGCTTTCCACCGGCAGAGTCAGTTGACCATGCAAGAGCTGCAAGCAACTCTCGACCCGAAATATGGTATAGCCATCTCAGTACTGTACACGAGTCAGTGTGAAAAATCATTTAGGACCGTGCATCTAGTTGGAACTAATTCCGATGAGGATATAACTAAGAAAAGCATCGATCGGACCATAGAATCCATTTGATTAGTGAACTCAAATCGAAGGTAGAAAATAAATATATTTATAGTTAATTCTCATCAAAGTAGTGAAAAAATAAGATTTCTACGATTTTTTTAGTGGCCCACCTTACAGACGGATCTGATTGATATTTATCCCTTCCATATATACTTTGTACAGGTGGATTTACCATAATACGGTTGTACTACAGGATCTACTGTTTGGGATGGGGGCGGTTTGGAAATGGGAAGTTGGGAACGATACGTTCTTAAGTGTAAAAGTCGCTTGCGTAAGATGGAAGAGATCTTCGCAGCATATTTGTAAACTCGTGATGCGTGGGATAAATCTGGTCCATTCGTCAGGGATTAAAAAAATATACCAATACATTGTTTAGGATTGAATTTGATGCAATTCTTATTTATAATAAAATTCTAAAGGAAATATGGATGGCATCGATACTGCATGTTTGACTTTCAAGTACCGCCCATGTTTTATGCGATGAGTTCATCGAATTAAATTCTAGAATATAATTCTTCCACCACCAATCCTCTATTGCCGGCAGCATTAGGTTTTACCTAGTAAAACGTTCAGGGACACCTACTTCCATAGCTCAAGTGGTAGACTGAGTGAAAGATACTTCGGTTCAACGCTAAAGTCTTGGTATCGATTCCTTGGTGGGGTGGCTAGCAGTGTGAACTTACAGTGGGTGTACTACCAAGCTAAAAAAAAAAAAAAAACGTCAAGGGGTATTGTCCTGATTGTGGGGCCCACCTTGATTTGTTTGATCTTTGTTTTCCATTTGTCCGGGTCTGTCTGACCTTATCAACAGGTTGGATGGAAAATAAAAATTACGATGGCCCCAAGAAGTTTTTAATGATGGGCGTTTAATGACCCTTGTTTCTTGTGGTGTGATCCACTTGAGATTAGAATCTTCTTAATTTTTGACAATATGCGTTAAAATGATTTGAAAAAACTGATGGACAGAGTGGATATAAAAATGAGGGGCCACCGTCAGAGAAACATGCACTTGTTAGGAGAGCCGCGGGAGGTTGGCTACCCCAGAATTCATATCAAGACCTCAGTGTTGAAACGAGGGAACCGGTTGTTTTGACGTGAGAAGTAGCCGTGTGAATTGCAGGCTCGTGCCAAAGAAACACGCGAGTGTCATAGCCAGTCAATGTGACGAGTGGGGCCTTATTTGTACATGTTTCATTTTTGTACGTAAGTTTGTAAGTCTGTACGTGGCCTGTGAAAGAAACAGACGAGACAAAAATTGCTTAAGAAGGTTTGATTGGCTATATATCGGCACAGGGGAAAGGATCTATGCGGTCGAACTGTGTGGCCCCACCATGATGTATGTCGAACATCAACACCGTGTATTTGATGGGTCCCTTTTAAATTATGAGATATCCCAAAAATAAGCCCTATATGGAACTCAGGTGGGCCATACCATCTAAAATCATGTGAAGACATGCCTAAAACATATAAAAGCACTTGGTGGGGCTCACTTGAAATTTGGATGTATCTGCAACTTAGTCTGACCCCTCATCCAATTGGGACACACATAATGTATGGGCTGGATTTGTGAACCACATCTGGTGGGCCCAACAAATGATTATGATTTTTTTAATGGAGGGTAACCCCTCTCAACTTTTGTATGTGGTGTGGCCCACACAAGTCATGGATTGACTTGATTTTTAAGCCGTAGGCCCCCCATGGAATGGTGCATTTGACTGATGGGGTAGATGTTTGACAAGCATCACGGTGGGCCCACACAGCTCGACCTCATGGAAAGTTCCCATGAGCCCCCGATATATATATATATATATATATATATATATATATATATATATATATATATATATATATATATATATATATACACACACACACACTTTAAGGTAGTAGATAAGTGACGATCTTTGGGTCCCACCATGATATATGTTTATCCGAGCCATCCATTCATTTGTCCCAATCATTTTAAGGTATGCTTCCAAAAAGGAGATAAATCCAAAGGTCAAGTGGACCACACTATGGTAAGAACATTTAAATGATTAGCATTCAATCTCCACTATTTTATGAAATGTGGTCTACTATCTTTGAATCTGCCTCATTTATGGGCTTATGCCCTAAAATGACCAGTACTAATGAATGGATGGAGTGGATATGACACATCATGGTGAGGCTTATCTAGCTTTGACTTGGAATTATCATGAAATATGATTCAGCCAACTCCTATTCCCATTCAAGCTCATGTGGTGTTGTTTGATGTATGCATTTTAATGCCAATTTAAAAGAAATTACATTAAAAAATATATAATTACATCCAACCAAATGAGCCCTTAATAAAAATTTGCAAGCAGGTACATGGTACATTTAGGGGTGTACACAAGTCGATCCGAGTCGAACTGGGCTCAACCTAGCTCGGCTCGATCACCAACCATACTCAGCTCGAACCCAGCCCGGCCCAGTCACCTGGCTAACATGTTCAGCCCGAATTCGGCACGGACGACGTTCTCACTTCTATCTCAAATGATTAGGATATATATATATATATATATATATATATAAAGCTAACTCGGGCCAGGTTGAGTCGGGTTTCGGACCGAGTCGGGCCGAACTGGGACATGTTTGAACTCGGCCCGAACTCAGTTTTGGGCTGAAGAAAATGGCTCATCCCGGCCTGAACTCAGTTCTGGGTAGGGCCGAGTCGATCTTTTTCGGGCCGAGTCGAGCGAGTTAACCGGGCTAGCCCGGTTTGTGTTCAGCCCTAGGTACATTGCTTGCAAAACATAAGGGGAGACAAAATTCCCTTCAAGGCTCTTTATTTTGAGTGCCTTGTATCTGGCATCTTTAGGGCTTGTTTGATTTTATATCATACATGTAAATCTTGGTAAATAAGTAATTATTACTTTTTCACCTATTTTGAATATGTGAGAGTAATTCTACTTCGAAAATTGATACAAAAGTGTTGACTTAAAAATGTGGACCCCACTGTAATGTATATGATATATTCGCACCGTCCATTTATTTTATTTAAATATTTTAGGGCATAAATTGAAAAATAAGGCAAATCCAATGCTCAAATGGCCCACATGAAAGGAAATAGTCGCCTTAATTTTTCTATTGTTGAAAGTTGTTCCTTCATTGAGCCCAGATTGAAGTTTTTTTTTTTTTTTTTTAATCACCTAACTCGTTCATTGGGTCACATAGACATGGATAATGGGAAAACACAAATATCAGCTTGATCCAAAACTTTTAAGGGCCCTAAGAAGTTTTTAACGGTAGGCATTTGATTCACGTTGTTTCCTTTAGCGTGGTCCACTTGAGCTTTGGATCTGCCTCATTTTTTTGCTCATGCCCTAAATTCAGTTAACATAACAAATGAGCGGTGTGGATAAGTCATATACATCACGATGGGGCTTACATTGATTTCATAAAATTCATTATTTAAGTGTTAAAAGAGTAAGTTGTCACATTTGCATTGGGAAAGATGCAGTAATTACCTAGGTAAATAATTATTACCTATTTACATGGTAATTACAATTGAGCTGAAAAATCAAACGGGCCAAGGTAACAAAAATCGAACATCATTTCTCCTATCTACTATTTTTTATGACCTATTTAGTTAGTGGTAAATACATGTAAATGGTAGTAAATGAGTTACATGATTTTACCCAGACATCATGTAAATTGTGGGGCTCACTATGATGCATGCTATTTATCCATGCCTTTCATTCATTTTATCATATCATTTTAGGGGATGAGTCCAAAAATGAGGTAGATCTGAAGCATCGATAGCCCTTGAGAAGTTTTCAATGGTAGGCATTCAATCCCCATTATTTTCTGTGTTGTGGTCCAATTGAGCTGAATTTATCTTTAGGTCCATGCCCTAAAATAATATGAAAAAGTAAATGGATAACATGGGTGTAACGAATACATCATGTTGGGGCCCACCTATTATGAGGTTGAGTTTTACTCAATTTTTGAGTTAAAAATCTAACTCTATCACAAACAATGAGCACTTGTTATAATTATGACTTTACGACAGTTTATATGACATTTATAATAAATTACACAAGATCAAAGGAACACTCTTAAAAGTTTAAAATTTTGGTGTAAAAATGAAAGAGACCCTTAAATTATTTTATATTTGAAAATATCCAACATACATTTATCAGGTTGGCCATATAATAGAGTGCGGAGTAAGAGTGGGTGAAAGCCATGAGATCCTTCACTTTTCAAGGTAAGGATATCAGTGAGTGCAGTAGGCTTTGGATGAGAGTGCAATGAAGGCCCACAAGGCTTTATCAATGTGGATGACATGTCTAGTCACAAGTAGCACTAAATTAAGAAAAGTGGTAACTTATAGGCCAATCTACTCAATAGGTGGGCTACACATGTATATTGCACACATTATTATTTGTCAGTTGATTCCAATAATGTACTCTTACTATGAAATATGAATACCTTAGTACGAAAGCAAGGTTAGTCTACTCATTGAGTATGCCACCACACTAACAAAATCAATGGACAACTAATGATCTAACTCAACATACAAATAGTGAGTGAATCAACCTAATTTTTTAGAAAGACTATAATCATGATGTGGGTGAAATAATAGATCATCCTATATGTATCAACTATTGAGATATAAGGAACTTAATGGTAATTCATACCTAAATGGAAAGTCATTCCAACTGACTATTGATAATGATGAACATTGATCTTATACACATTGCACTCTTTATCTAAAGATTTTCAATAAGTGTGAAATTATTTATTTCTCTAATTTTAATGTGTAGTTAAGGGGACAAGAGCTACAAATTTATAAGGGACAAGGTGTTAGAATAGTTTAACACATCACAACTATTTCATACATCTCCACACTTAAAGAGTCCATGTCTCTCTAAAGTTCCCAACATATGTACGAATAAGGAAGGCACTACCACTATATATCTTAATCGATCACAACTTATATGGGGCCCATCGATGTGCTTAAATGTAAATAATCTAATGATTAATGAGTTTAATCAATCTAAGCCATTGATCATGTAAGGCCCAACTGATAGAAATTTTACATTCTTCTACTTAAGCCATGTTGATTAATGTTAAACTTTTAAAAGTGATTTTTTAAAAATATTTTTATAACTTATATTTATTTGCAATTTCCTAATAGATATGCGCTAAATTTTAAAATCACTATCATTAGCTGATATGAGCAATGCTTCTCAAATCTAGTCCATCAAGACCACTAATATTAGATCAATAGTCATTATAGCATTTAATTTTTACGAAGTGAGACAAATCACAATCACGAATACTAGTAATTCTAACATCATAGAAATTACACACATAATGTAATTATAATTGCCTATCTCCAAGTGGTTCAACTGTTTTTGTTAAGAGCGTTATATATTTCTAATGAAACTAAAAAATCATGCTTAATCATAATGCATGTATACACTGAAATAAATAAATTGCATAACAGAATCTTGATAATAACTAAATCTAATCTCTAAATGTCAATATCAAAATTAGATCAAAAAGAACTCTTAGTACTCAAAAACATCTCTGGGATCGACAATTCCCATAAAAGTCACATGTTCTTTAAATAATGTGATAAAAAATGCCTTTAGCGAGTGGATCCACTATCATTTGCTTCATGTCGAAAAGTTCTATAGACATGTGAATTGATGTAGAGCGGGTTGCAGACACTTTCATGTCCAAGATGGACCAGAGAAGGCCCGATCAGAGGCAGAACTCATCAAGACCATCACAACCTTAAAATAGGCATATCTCACGAACCGGAATGAGTTACTCGACGTACCATCTATGATTTTGGGGTAGGACGAGCTACTTTAGCCAACTAACCCAGCATACCAAGCCAAATTTGTGAGATTTCATCCTATCGACAGTCAAATTTTATGTTTATTTCCGTTTTTACTATTTTTAATAAGTTTTAGTTTGATTATAACTCTTCATCCGTTGGGCTTTAGGAATTGTGCCCAACATGAAAAGTACTTACAATAATTAGGAGAATAATGTGATTAAACCACATAGGGTACTTACTATAAGAGTAAATTTACTATTTATAGTAAGTTATGAAATTTAGGGAGTTTTAGTTATAGTTTGCTTTTGATTTCTCTTCCATTGCTTGGTATCCCTATTTAAAGGGTTGTGAACTCGTTTATTTTAATCAATCAATTAAATTTTGAATTTATTTCTTTCTTGCTTTCTTTCCTCGTGGATTCGAGAAGTCTCTGTGAGGAGTCCAGAGAAGGTCTGTGGATTCGGAGTAGTTCTCCTTGAGGAAGACGATGATCAACCTCATCACGTTCATCCCTACGTCAATTGGTATTAAGGCAAAGACTTCCCTTGGGCCGATGGCAAACAACGAAGGTATGAATAAAAATCATATGGACAGTGATCTATGGATTTGTTATCTTTCAGAAAGAATGAAAGCTTTCTACTGGGAGAGTCAGTTGGCCATGCAAGGGCTGCAGACAACCATTAACCATATCACGGATGCGCTAATTCTGCCCTAAACTCAAAGCGATGCTCAACCACTTGTGGTCGTTGTACGACACAACCTCGATTTCTTTAGAGTACCATTAGATGATGGTAAATTGCAGGCCACCACTTCGATCATGAGGAAGTTGTTATACATGCCAAATGTATAAATAGAATTACAGTGAGACAACATTTTTTAAATGAGGTGCACTGTAAGATAAAAAGTCTATAATGTAATCATCGATGTTAGGAGCAGTGAGAATCTCGTGTCGAAAAGAATGGTGGAAAAGCTACAACTAAAAATAGAAAAGCATCTACCTCTGTACATGATTGGATGGATTAAGGAGGTCAATAAACCAAAGGTAACCGAACAAGTACTGTCTCGTTTTCAATTGGTAAAAATTATAAGGATCAAGTACTTTATGACGTAGTCGACATGGAAGTTTGTCATATATTACTTGGTCGACCATGAAAAAATAATATTGATGTTATTACTACGCATAATCAAGATAACGTATTTAAATTTATTAAAGATGGTAGAAAGATTGGCCTCGTCTCTATAAGAATGGAGAACCAACCCAAGACTTCTAAAGTAGAGGAACAATCTCTCACAATTGAACAGGCTTTTGTTAAACAATCTAAGAAAACAAGATATATATATATATATATATATATATATATATATATATATATATATATATATATATATATATATATATATATAACATTACATTCGGCCATGGGACTGGGGAGGTTTTTCACCCCAGGAGATTTGAAACCAGTGTTGCAGGAGTTCAATGTGAGTGTGCTCGATGAACTCCCTAATAAATTGTCTCCCATACGAGATATACAAAACCACATTGATCTTGTCACAGGGATAAGTCTTCCTAATTGCCCACATTATCATAAGGAATGTAAGATCTTGAAGGCAGAAGTGAAGGAACTAATTCATACTAGCCAAGTAAAGAAGAGCATGAGTATATGTATTGTCAACTCAAGAGCTTAATACCAAGTATAAGAAAAGATCTAATAAACATCGGCATCAAAAGTTATCTTAGAATTATGAAACAAGTCCCTTGAGTAACTCGAGGACGAGTTTTTTCCAAGCAGAGGGATCTGATATAGAACTTGTCACAGATACATTTCTAGCAAGGTTGGATCAAAAGAAGGTGGACCGTAAATTGATAATAACTTTTGATCGAGGTATCGTTACAACACATCAGACCAAGTATCATGAACCGAAGCAGCATGAGAACTCGAGGAAGAGTTCTTTTGAAGTGGAGGGGACTGATGTAGAGTGGGTCGTGGACACTTTCATGATTGTCGACTAAGTGTGGTCCATTCTCTCGAGGAAGCTGCATTTGAGGGTGCTCCGTGTGGGATTCGGTTGTGTGCCGATCTCGGGTCTCCCTTTCACCGAATCAAGTTGGAAATTGTTCTAACTGAGGTAGGTAAACCACCTAAACTCTTGTTCAACGTTTGATTGGGATCAAATCCAAGTTATTAACAATAGATTTCGATTAATTTAGGGTTTGAAGCTTTTTTCCTAAATTTTCTATGCCTAGGCTGCACATGAGCAGATGAATTCTGCTTCTAAGGTGAAGATCTACCCTTTAAGCTTTCTTACAACATTTTTGGTCTTGCAATAATCTCCATATTTAATAATCATGTTAATTAATCTATGAATCATGTGATAACTCTTGTAATCTATCTCACATGTGTTGATTTTAGGATGATTGCTAGAATCCTTAACTTTTCAACCCTGTATATGAACACATAACATGTTTTAGTATGATTTACATGTGTTGAATGTTAAAATGTTTAGATTCACAAAATGTGGCAATCGAAATCCCATTGTGGAAGTTGTGGAATCATGTAAGATTGTGGATTGAGTCTGTAGGTTTGGATTACCCTATTGTATAAAATGTGATTTGTATGGTTGAATACATATATGAGATTGTACTTCGAACTATTGGCTACCTTGTGTTTCGATTAAACAAAATTTGGTGGTAGACTTACCATCTCTTGTGAATTATTGTGCCCTAGGTAGCTTTGTTGGATGGAATCCCTTTTGTTGTATCCTTGAATGGACTTGGTGCCTTGTTGTCTTTTCTCGAGATAAATATTTTTTGTTGAAATTATATATGAAATTGTGATGGTAAGATCTACTTGTTTGATCAAGGCTAGCCACTAGGTGTAGAGGTTTTGTTTTAATAAGTTGTTTGCGAATTCGACTAATAAAGGTTGAATTAACTATACACTCATGGCATGCGGGCATTATCAGTTGGCTAGATACCGTGGTAGCACGTATCTTTGAGTACTTTCGCTGGTTCCTAGTTCATCGTTCGAACGTCCACTTTGTGGGTGTGCTAGCTACTATTGAGCATTGTGCAAATGTGCATTTTCGCTGGTAGCTAGGTACATTCATTGCTTGGTGAGTAGTCATTGTTGATGCACGTACATTTATTTACTTTCACTTGCAACTACCCCCAAAGCCTCCTGGTTGAGCATCCCTAGTTAGGATTTTACTCGTTGCACGTCACTTTGTGATTTCCCGATCATTTTTATATAACTTCCCAGGGTGATACCGTTGCATGACACTTGTGATTTTTGGATCATGTCATCATGGTACACCGTTGCATGACACTTGTGATTTTCGGATCATGTCATCATGGTACATCATAGTGATTTTCAGGACATGATGTCATGGTACGTCACAATGATTTCCAAATCACCACGGGGCTGTCTTTTTTACCCAGTTGGATATACATCCCCAGGTTTGAGTGCATTTCATGCAACCATGCATCTAAACACGATTGACATTTGTGATTTGTATGAATGTTTATGGTTTTTCATCCACAACCGCATTTGATAACATGTATGGTTATATGATGAGAAAACTTGCTCTACTTGAACTTTACTTTGCAAATGTGTTGTGTGTATAATCTTGGAGGTATTTCTTCACTATGATAGCTCCCGAAGCTATTGAACCATAACTAATTGATGCAGGTATAGACCGTGGCATAGAGCTTGAGCTGTTCCAGCAGAGGCTGGGGAGGAGTTCGGAGTTAAGTATGCCTTCGCTAGTGTGGTTGAACCATGCAATCTCAACCAATAGATTTTTAGTTATTCCCTTTTATTATTTTGCATCCTATACATTTGTCTATATTGCAGTTTGTATAGTTTTCATTTAGGCGAACACCATTTTTGGAGTATATGTTGTTGATTTTAGCCATGAAATTCTCTAACATAATTATCTTTACTTATCTTTTATGCCGCTGATAAATGCTACTATGATTATTGATGGCAATTGAATGTAATCTAACTATGTGTAAATGTGGGAAAACACACCCACGTGTAGAATTTCATTGTGTGACACTCGGGTTTCTGCTATGAGAATATTATACTCGAATGGGAAAATCGGGGAGTTACAAAGTTGGTATCAATACATTCATGTGTTATTTAGCTAATACATTAAAATTCAGGATACGAGTCTCCGTACTTGAGTGCCGGTTTCAGGGCGTCACACTGTATGTCTCAAAAAAAAAACAAAAAATCAGTCCACACTAGAGGAGAAGACCAAACATTCTTCCTAGAACATTATTCATATCTTTTTCAACAGATCAATCTTTATTTATTATCCACGGTATTGATGCAATATGGCAGTGGTACTGAGGCCCAATAATAATCTCAGGTTAGATTTGGGTGCCATAATTCAGGTCCGATTAAAAATCAGATTGCGTCACTTAGCCCACTCGAGTACTCATCATGTACCAATCATATATTGTTTTAGCCTAATCATTTATTTAGGTTGCGTTTGGTGTCACCAAATATCATGAAATTTGATGATTAATCACTCTAATTTGGTGCAAAATTTCATGATATTTCATGAAATTTGGTGCAACCAAACTCACTCTTAAGCATCCTTACTTTTTAAGAACCTTAGTGAAACAACATCTTTTGTATGGACGAAGAGAATCTGGATTCAAATCCAAAGTTGGATCCACACCCAAAACCAGATTTTGGATCCAAAAGCAATTGAAATCCTAATTCATGCTCAGAAGTAAATCTAACAGGACCCTATGGATTCCTGAATCCGGTTGGATTTGGATCCCAAAATGCTAATTCATTCTCAAAACTAAATCTGATAGCACCAGATGCAAACCAATTTCTTCACCCAGTAACCAATAAACAACTTCCACAATCTTCTTCTTCTTCTTTTTTCCTCACATGAAAACCAATTCCAGACAACAATAAACAATATACAAATTCCATAAATTTCTTCTCATACTTCCTGTTTCCTAATCTTTAAGTAATCAGCGATAACAAATTACATTATCTGCTCAGGATAAGAATCTTTCACTCGAGTTAGAAGAGGAGTTATAGCATCCTACTCCTCAGAAACATACTGTTTGATGACGCAAAGGACTTCGTCCATGTGGGGATATGTTTTAGTGATACAAACTGTTCATATGATGGGTCATACCATCAATGGGGACACCCAAAAAGTGCCCCACATTAGAATATTTCAACCCTTGTCTTGAACCATGGCATCACATGTACAGAATCATGTGTGACTGCAAAACTTGTCCTGGTGCATGTACTAAACTAGTGTGAATAACAAGATCATGTATTTGTAATGAGCAGTTTGTGTATAATTTTTTATGAAAAAAGAGAAGGAATTCTTCAATTCTAAACTGCCATAGGAGAAGGTGTTCGTTACAAATCTTCATGATAATCGGTTTCGTCAAAGATCTCCTCCTACACAAACAAAGATACAAAATGACATTTTAGCTACAGCAAGTGAAAGAAACTAAATGTAGAAAGAGTTTTTCTTGAGTTATTATATGGTTCTCAGTCAAAATAAAACCGAGCAATGGCATCAACAGATCCACCTTTCCAGTAACCTAGGCGGTTGGTTACACAGGCACCACAATGAGATGGGCCATTGTCTAATATCTTTCCTATCAGATTATCCAAAAATATTGCATGAGGGATGCCATCCACCAACATAAGAACACTTTGGATCAAGAGGAGATAGGCCCCACATGCGCATTCTCAAATGGTAATTCTTCTATGTGATCATTTCAATACCTGCAACAATTCTTCAATGACATCTTCCATTGTGATTATTCCGACAGCTTCTTCCTCTTGCGCGAGCTTTGGAATCGGATTGTCATCTATCTGTAGAACATCCAATGACATGTCCCTCACCCACCTTCTACTCCTTGAATTGCCATTCTGCATGCTGGAGTGGGAATTCTTCCACTTCCTGAGTGATCTTTTGTTCTTCATGTTTTTCTCTTGATGATGCCCTTCACCATCAATATTCAACCTCACATCTTTCGCCGAATCTGCATTGAAAGAGGCATAAGAATGAAACTGGCATCAGACAAGAAATAATTTTGGAAAGGCTAGACTGCTGGCTTTGCTACCATTTCTTAAATGGTGACAGCTCATCCACTGCACATGTGGCATATCAATCCAGACTGCACTGGGCCTGCTGTGAACATAACATAGCCCAACAATCACACCGATTGATGATCTTAACCATCTAATATCAGGAAATGAAAATGGACAACTTGCAATTTCGTTATTTTGTTCATTTTATAGCCACTAATCAGGGGTCGTATGACAACATGGATTTCGGACAGTTAGGAATTGGAATCCAGGATTTTCAATCCAAATTATGTTTGGCAATGGCCACCCGAAAATCTTGGATGTCAAATCCATCCTGGATTGAAAATCCTCAAAAGTGCCCCTTTTAAAATCCAAGAGAAAGGGTAGGTTGCAAAATCCTGATTTTCAATCTTCACCAACTGTCATAATTGCTCTCTCCTCCTATCTTAAGGCCCAAAATCTAGGCTGCCAAACATAGTTTCTAGATTCCACAAGATTGAAAATCTAGGCTGGCAAATGTAACTGAACGAATGCAAAATCCAAGATTTGGATTCTTGAGTTAGAATGAATCCAAATTCATGCTTTTAATGACCCTAAGGTTAGGATCGTCCAGCTACTCTGATTTCCAGTACATGCCCCATTGACAATGGGACCCATGATCTGGACAGTCTAGAATGGCATAGATTAATTCTGTGATGGTGAAAAAAACACAGTTATCTTAGTCCATTTAGCAAAAAATACATGCACTTCCACACAGCAAGGTAGATGAATTCAATGATATAATGTACCATCATTGGCATTCTGGCTTGTTGGTTGTTCGGCGGGCATGTTGTGCCTGATAACGACCGCCATGTGACTGTGGCCTTTCTGAAACTCGTTCAAGATATCATATAAAGGCATGTCTTCTGAGACCCTAGCATGCACCACATTCATAAACACTGGTCCATAGTTCCAAATGATGTAAATTAGCTCATAGGCATGTGAATTTCTTTCATACCTTGGGATCCTCCGGATGGTGACGTTCTTGATGAGCACCTCATCTGCAGGGTGTATTGATAATAAATTCTTCACCTGCTCTTTGGCATACACAACTTCAGAGAAGCTCACCACAGACCAGAATAAAACTACAGTTAAAGAAATGCAAGAAACCGAAATCTTCAGTAGCCAATACCAGTATGTTCTATATGCGCACTCACATCTATACCATATGCAACGCGAGTAGCGTTTGGCCAATTTTACCTGCAATTTTTTCCCTCACGAGTATAACTTTGAATCTTCATAGGACATGGAAGACATTTTAAGTGAAGTTGAGGGTATTTTGGAAACTGGAATGTGGCTGCAATCCAACTTACGGGTTAGATCTCACCCATAAAAAAAGCCTGTAAATGGCTTAAATTTTACCTGTAGAAAGTGAATAGCTTGGGACAATTTTACCCTCAAGATTAGTTTTTTAGAGTGGATGTAACAGCAAGACATGGAAAAGGTTTTTACCAAAAGAAGGGTATTTTGTAATTTAACAACTCTCTTGCTTTTTTAAAAGCAAAACTTTCTTTTGCCCCAAGGTATGTATATTCAGTAATATATGCCGATGAGGTAAAGACACTGTACAAATGGAAGACCAACTACCAATTGTACCCATAGGATTGACCATCACATGGAAAGGATGGTAGGATTATCTTGTACCCGCTCCTAAAATATACAGGCCAAATGTCAATTTAGTAAATATGCCGAGGAGGTAAAGATACCATACACATAGAAGACCAACTACCAACAACCAACAACCAATTGCACCCATAGCATTGACCATGACAAGGAAAGGATGGTACGATTATCTTGTACCCGCTCCTAAAATGTAAGGGCCAAATGTCAATTAGTTGTTTTATGTGATTCATGAATATAAGACGGGCGGTGCAGTTGATGCAACCAGATACACCGGATTGCTTCAGGTTGGAAGTTTTTGAGAAATGATTCCACCAGTCAGATACATCAAAACCTTTACGTATTTGAGTTCTCAAAATTCCATGTTTTATTGATCATCTTCAACGGCTCGCCACAAGTAGCAAATAGGAAGGAGATAAAGGAGAAGAGATCTAGCAACACATGCTAACCATCAAGTTTTCTTTCTCACACTTCTTTAAAAAATAGCAACCATTATAGTTTCACATGCAACACAATGATTTTAATCAACCTATGTAATAGACTTACATAGCACCTGTGAGAGTTTTGTGCACCCATTGCCAGTCCCAAGATCGGATGAAGGAGGGGGGTTGCATCATGTTGGCAGCCGGTGTAGCTCAGATTATGGTTGGTAGATCCTGGCAATTTGACATTCCAAGCCTTGATAGAGTGGATTGGTGGAACGAGATTCATGTAGCCGACCCCAATTAGTTGGCATAAGGCTTAGATGATGATGATGATGAGAGTTTCACACACTCAAAGGTCTTTTGTAGCTAAAGGGATGATCGCATTCAGTCCTTTAAATGGGTTATTTCAGTCTATTCTCTTATTTAGTGCAATAAAGCATGACATGCAAGTAAACCCATCTTATCCCTTGCATGTGGTCAGGTTGGGTCCACAAGCATGATCTTGTGGGGCCATGAGTGCGGTTGATTGGCCCCATGGCTAGACCTCTATGCTTCACAAAACAATGTGGAATGCTTGAACCGATTAATGAATTACATGAATCGAAAAGGCAAATCAGCACATAGAAAAATAAGGACAGTATCAATTGCAATTACAAAATTCAAATAATAGGAACAAACAATTACCAAGATAAGCCCAATTATATTTGTAGGTTTTTCATGATAAATTGGCACCCTGCTGTGTCCTTCATCCAAAATCAACTTCATCATATCCCTGCATAACAACAAACATACAATGCGCCTCATTGCAAAAAAAATCAAACAAGGCAATTCGATTATCGTCATATATTCATAAAGAGTACATTACCTATCAAGCTTTGCATTAATATCAATTGCAAAAGTTTCAGATATAGGAGTCATGGCATCTCTAGCTGTTTTCTCCGTGAGTTCAAGGGCTCCAGCTATGATTGTTGTCTCATTGCGCGTCAATTCTCCACCTTTTCCTGCCTGTCTACCAGCAAAATTAGAGCATTTATACCTTGGCATGTTTGGATACATGGAATCCAAGGGAAAAGAAAGGAAATGGAGAAGTTATTCCATTGATGTGACACTTTGGGATGTTTATATAACAGAAAAAGGAAGGATTCCTCATAGCAATATTCGACTTCTCGATAGTAGCAGAAGAAACTGTGACCATTCTCTGACACGTATGAGATTTTCATTTGTCATTCAAACAATACCTCTAATGTTGGAATCCAAGGGAAAATAGTGTTCATGGAAATAATGACTTTTTTCCTTACCTTTTCATTTCCAATGCACTCCAAAGATGCTCTTGAGGTCCGTTTGGATTGGTGGAAACCTCTTTTCTACCATGGATAAAGGAATCATTTTCCTCATATGTGACTTTTTGCACCATTCGTGAAAACAAAAGCAACCATGGAAATCGATTTCCATCTCTATGGTCTTCCTCAAAAAATGGTGGTTTCCATTTCTTCAAAAAGAAAAAAAGAAGAAGAAGAAGAAGAAGAAGTAAAAGAAATTGAGATTTCCATGTTTTGTGAGAGAGAGCTTTCACTTTTTGACCATTGACCTTCAACATTTCCATTGAAGTCGTGAATGTTAAACAAACAGGTTTTTTAGGATTTTTTTTTCCACAGATTTCCGCCGATGTGACACTCTCCTTTCATAATATACTATTTTGGATTCAACCAATCCAAAGTCAAACAGGCCCTTACATTCGACGGTATGAAATAGGAAACAAGAGAATCTTCAAATGGCACTATCAGATATAATTCCAAAGAGAGTCTGGAGATTATTCAATCGAAGATGTAGTCAGGTGAGATGGCTTCTCAACCGATACAATGAGGCATAAGCAATTCGATCTTGTGACCAGAAGGACTAAATAAATGGGGAAATGTTAACAAAGCCAATCAACATGCACTAAATGAAATCTTTCAGTTAAAAAAATCTGATTTTATTTAAGATTTTGAAGATAAAAAAAAAGGTGGAGAAGACAAACCTCATTCCCATGAAAATCAACAAGCGTTTTCAACTCGGCTCTACGAAAAAGAGCAACATGTCCATCCCCCAATATGACGTCCAACAACTGAAAATTACAGGAAAGAATGTCAGCAATTCAACTTCTAAATGTTGCATGACTAAACTGAAGGGGCACTAGCCATCCTTAACGGTACATTTGCTTGCACCAAATATCAGGAAATTTTAAGGTACAATTCAATTGGGGTAGGATTTAAATGGATAAATATTTTTTTTTAATTCACATTGGAGATTGGGAATTGATGGAGTTTTCACTGGACCCATTTTACTGACAGGATTCGGCACTACTTTTACCTACTTTGGCGCATGGCCAGTTACTCGGGATTCGCTATTGTTCCATTTCCTGTTGTTAGCAATGTACGGCGGTCAAATAGGATCATTTTCTTCTCGAGACTTTATACTCTTATCTTTTTTCCTTTTTTCAGCGTGTGAGAATTTGAAATTTCCATGATATTTGGTGAAACCAAACACACCCTAAGTAAATAGAATATCACCTTGCTTATTGGGTATGCGACAGGGTAACAAATCCAAACAAGTACACGAACAATCGGAGCCACTGCTGCCCCAATAGCTAAACCGTGACGTGAGCAGACGGACTGCGGTATAATCTGTTTTGTTAAGATCCAAGGAACCAATTAAATAATATAAAAGCAGGTTGGAGTGATTCATCAACATCCAAAGACTCTGTTGCCATGAGAAAAGTTCAACATTCAGATGTTATAATAGAAACATACATGGAAATAAGATACCTTACCTCACCAAACAGAAGTATCAATGTCACTGAAATCAATATAGCAACCCAAGCAGTAACAAGACTATCGAGGAAAATAGGGAGTGTCTGACACAAACAAGACAGAATGTCATAGAAAATTATGAATCATTTTTCAGATATATATTACGAGAAAACTGGCTAACATATACTGAAGGACTTTTTAGCTTTTACCTCCATAGCGGCAGCATTACAAATAAGCAGTGTACAAAGCAACAAATGTTGCTTCCTGACAACCGGCAGTATCTTTGCTGTGAAAGAAAAAGAGAGGAAACAGATTGTTAATATTTGTAGTTCAGTCCTACTCATAGTTCAAAAACCCGAAACTGGACTCGATTCGGTATTCAGTCAGGTTGGGTTGACTCAACCTGACTTGACACGGTATTTAATAGGGATGGGATTAGATGTATAACATGGTCAAGCTAAGTAATGTAAAATATAAGTTTTGGCAATAAATCACTCAATGGTGCATTGGTCAATTTCATCTCTCTTGTTGTAGAGGTTGGGGGTTCAGTTGCCTCACCATTTATATTTTATTGATGTTCAAACTCTAACTCATAAAGAGTCATATCAAGTCGACTCAATGAGTCATTCCAAGTCAGGGTCGGGTCAGACCCAGGAGCGAGTTTCCAAGCAACTCGGCTTGAAATCTCACTGAGTTGAGTTGACTTCGCCAAGTTTCGAGTAGACCCAGTGAGTTTTAGAACTATGGTCCTACTAAGCAGCTTGATATGAACTAATAATCTAACAAACAGATTAGGGCAGACAGTTTGTTTGGCTGTCCATGGGTCCCATTGCTAATTGGATGCACCTGCACCAAATCATGGTTAAGATAAGATGGGAGCCTTCCTGCTTCTATATTAATTGTGATTAAGGCAGGGAAATTGGGAAAATGCAACCCCACTAAATCACTCTGATGGAAGTTAAAAACTAATTAATGTGTTGCCTGTTTCTGGAAAGTCAGAAGAAATTGGAGAAATGGTCTGAAAAATAACACTCTGATGGAAATTAATATTACCATTTTGACAGTTTGCTCTTACAGGACATCCATTCATCTTCAACCTTCTAAAAGGAGAAGCTATTTCCACCCACCTTAATTGATTTGAATACACCCCTCTTGCATTTTTGGAATTGAAATGGTACAGATGGAATATGTACCATTCAAAGCTGAAAATCGAAGATGGTTTATCCAAATAATATGAAGAGGCTGCAGATATCAAATCCACTAGTTACTGGTGATTAAATCTGTCCAGATTAGAGGTAATGAGGACCGACGATAGACTCATTCGTCAAGCGGTGAAGTGCAGATGCATTGTATGTAAACAATGGTTCTAAAAAACAAATTTATTTTTTGGAAGGATTAAAAACCAAATAAATGACAACAACAAAAAATCTAAGATGGAAATATTTGCCAGTGTCCTTTCAATCCTGTGGTGAACTACCCCCCATTAATTTCCATGTCCATTTCCAATTTTTTTAGAAATGATTTAGTACACTTCTGTGCTATCTCATTTCCCGAAACATGGAAGATGGGCGGATACAAATGAATTAAGGTGAATGCAGATGCATATACCAAAGTTCAAGTTAAAAGAGAACCTGCCACAAAAGAATTACTTGTCAAGTTACGAATTACAGTATATTTTGCAAGCTGTAAAAGTCCAATACCATAGTTTAAAAACTCGAAGAAATTATTATTATTATTTTTAAAAGGACTCAACTAACCCGAGTTGACTCAACTAGACCCAATTTCACCAAGACTAGAGAAAAACTCGATCTAGTTATGACTCGGTCAAAACTTGAGAAGACCCCAAATTACTCAAAAGAACTTGGCAAAACTTGACTCGGTATATTATTTATTTTTTAAAATATTTAATAAACTGAAAAAAAAAAAAAAAAAAAAAAAAACTGAGAAATACTTGTGTGAGTTTTTGAGAAACTCACTATAGTTTTTGTATTTTTAAACTATGTCCAATACATAAAGTAAACTCGATATATTATTTATATTTTTAAATATTTAATAAACTGAAAAGAAAAAAAAAATGTGAGTTTTTGAGAAACTCACTATAGTTTTTGTATTTTTAAACTATGTCCAATACATAAAGTAAACTATGACTCAGACTCACTTTCATGGGACGCTAGCAACGTCCCAAAGCTTCTAGGTGACAGATGAGATGCCCAATCATGAATCCGGACTGTCCATTCTTCCATACAACTAGGGACAATACACGGTGCAAAAATCATGTCAATCTGATGATCCTAACCATCGGATCAATAGCATGGAAATGGATAGTCAAGATTGAAATGGAGAAACAAAATAGGTTCAATCATCATCTTGAACCATCTATCTGATAGATTCCACTTTGAATTGCTTACTATTACGATTTCAAAATAGCACCTTGGTTTGATGATTCTAGCCATGCGACCTATCTCGTAAAAAAAAAAAAAAATGGTTGGAACAAATTGGCTTCATTCATAGGGTTAGGATCATCCGATCAGTATGATTCTTGCACTATGGCTTGCTCCAAATGGTTCCATTTAATGAACAGTCCTGATTGTGATTGAGAATCTCACATGCCAATTAAAAGCTTTATTGAATCATTGAATGATACGCGTATTATATAGGATTAGGACTTCTTTTTATAACAAAATACGCGAACTAAACAACATCTTTTGAATTATACAGTGGCTGAAATTTCTTCTTAAAAAGAAAAAGAAAAAAAAAATGTTGAATATGCATATATTGCTCCATTTTACACTGACCGAAATTGCGTGGTGGCAAGACTCTGTTTGGCCCACCATTGATGTATGTGTTTTATCTACGCAGTCCATCCATTTTTCCAGCTCATTCTAGGCAATGAGGCCAAAATTGAAGCATATGCAAATCTCAAGTGGACCACACTATAGGAAACAGTGGGGATTGAACCTTACCATTGAAAACTTCTTGGGGGCCACAGAAGCTTCGGATAAAACCAATATTTGTGTTTTCCCTTCATCGATGTCTGTGTGACCTTATGAACAGGTTGGATGACAAATAAACATCACTGTGGGCCCCTACGAAGCTTTCAACGGCGGACGTCGTTATCCCCACCATCTCCATTGGTGTGGTCCACTTTAACTTTGGATATACTTCAATTTGGGCCTCATAGCCTAAAATGAGCTGCCAAAACATATGAACGGCAAGGATAAAACACATTCATCATAGTAGACCCCACAGAATCCTACCAGATTGGTTTAACAGATGCCCATTTTCCATTTTAAGTTTTCAATTCCCAAACTGGGAGATTGGTGTGAGCAATTCAATCAAGAAAATTCCAATTCATGATCAAGAGAAATCAAATAAAGTCCAAATTGAAGTTAAAGAGAGGACCGAAAACGACAGAATTATTCACAGAGCAGTGAATTACAAACACATTACAGAGACGAAAATACTCCAAAAAGCTAAATTAAAATCACCAACAAAAAGAAAATCCAAGAAACAGATATTCACCAGCGTGCTTTCGATCTTGAGGCGTTCCTGACTTAGCAAGAACTTCGAGGTCGACGATGCTCATCGACATGAGACCAAGCGTAAGTCCCGACATCATTCCGGCGAACAACACCAATAATGAAATTATTAGAATGTGAATGAAAAATTGCAATTCACAGCATTGGTATTCCACCGCCATCGGATTTCGGCCTGCCGAGAAAGATCCAAATTCCTAAAATACCCTTGGAAATGGCTGAAGAGAGAAGCTTAGAACAGCAGTGGCAGAGGCCTTTCTTGGTAATAGTTTAGAATTCTTTGGGAATTGAATGCTTTTCTACGAAGAATCAAAGGTAAGAAGACGAAAGGAATGAGAGAGAGGGAGAGCTTTTGGCAGTGGCGTTTATGGGAAGTTGGTTATGAGGAGGGAAATAGGAATGAGGAGGTTTGTTTTTTTCTTTTTTTCTTTAAATACTCATGCATTGAGATATAGTACAGGTGGCATGCATGTACGTAAAATCTTAACCGTCCAAATAATGGGCCCCACTATAGATGGATTATGACCCAAAAATCCTGCTGATGCTATGATTCTGCAAGGGACTTGATTGGGTGGTGACTCCAACGCCACCCAGATGGTGGGAAAGCTCTGTGGGCACACCATGATTTATGTATTTTATCCAAGCCATCAGCTTATTCTAGGGCATGAGTCCGAAAATGGGGTAGATATGGCTCAAGTGAACCACACCAAAGAAAAGGTGGGGATTGAATGCTTACCGTTGAAATTTTATTGAGGCCACGGAAGTTCAGGATCAAGATGATGTTTTGGGTTTTTTTTTTTCTTATTCATCTGAGGTTATGTGACCTTTTGAACATGTTAGATGGAAAATAAACATAGCAGTGGGCCTCTAAGAAGTTTTCAATGGTAAGAATTCAATTCCCTATGTTTCCTGTGACGTGGTTCACTTGAGCTTTGGATTTACCTCATTTTTTGGACAGTGCCTAAAATGATCTGAAAAAGTAGATGGAGGGCATGGATGAAACACACGCGCATCATGGTGGGACTCATAAAGCTTTTACGTCAGCTAGTTTGAGTCGTCTACCAATCCGAGTACTTTGTAAGGAGGTAATGGGCCAGCTCGGGCCTGGAAATCAGAATTTTGAATGAGCCCGGCCCGAAATGGTTCCAAATCCTGGCCAAGGCATACCCCAGGCCCGGACGGTTGATTGCCCTATTGCGACGGTCAAAAGAGAAAATTGTCCGTGGTCCAATTTCCATTAGTTAGGCATTATGTTCGTGTAATCAATCTGAGTCTCCATACACTCATCTATACTAGGTCCCACCACTTGGGTGGTTTTGATTTGTAGTGAATATATGCCACGTGTACTATTTTTGTGCATGTGCATGGAACTTCATGTTCCGCCACAGCATAAAATAATTCCTCATTGGTTATGCACCATCTGCAGTTGGGAGGATTCTGAGAATGTGGGTCAGATACCGGGACGGAACAATGAAGCTATACAGGGGAAGCGGAATGCCCCTATCAGGTCTCTATTGGGCCCACCGTGATGTAAGTGTTTTATCCACGCCATTCATCGCTTTTATCATATCATTTTAAGGTATAATATTAAAAATGAAGCAGTTTCATAGATCCAGTGGACCACACCAAAGGAAGCTGCAGTGATGATGACACCCACCGTTGAAACCTTTTTAAGGGCACCGTGATGTTTTTCATCATCCAACTTATTCATAAAGTCATGTATATGTGGATGAAGTAGATGTGGATGAAGTGAAAAAACGAATATCAGCTTGATCCAAAACTTCTTGAGTTCCTAATAAGTTTTTAATGGTGGAAGTTGAATCCCTACTTTGTGGTCCACTTAAGCCCCATACCTGCCTCATTTTTGGCTCACATCTTACAATAAATATGATAAAAACGACGAACAGCTTGGATAAAACATTTACATCACGGTGGACACCATAGAGCCCTACCCAGACGGACCCTTTATTACAGGTAAGATTACGACGGCAACGGATTGGCTACTCCCCTGCCACCAGCCCGGTTGCTGGTGGTCGGTGCTATGTGGCACACCATGATGTATTTGTTTCATCCATTTTTACGGATAATTTTAGGGCTTGAGCCCAAAAATTAAAGGAATATAAATCTCTGTACCACACCAAAGGAAAACAATAGTAATTAGATATCCACAATTAAAATCTCCCTAAGGACCACTGTACTATTTATTTGACATCCAATCTGTTGATTAGATTATACAGACCTGGACGGATGTAAAAAAACAAAGATCAGCTTGATCCAAAACTTTTATGGCCCCCAAAAAGTTTTTAATGGTCTATGTTCATTCAACACTGTTTCCTGTAACGTGGTCCACTTGAGATTAGGCTATATCTCATTTTTGGTCTTATACCATAAAATGATCTAGAAAAATAGATGGACGGCATGGATGATGTATATACATCATGGTGAGGTGGGGCCCACAGAGCACCGACCACCAGCCATTGGCTGGTGGAAGGGGGAGTAGCCACTTCGTTTCCGATTACGACATTCTCCGGCGGATTTTGTTAGGTGCCGTCTTCAAAAGGCAGGCATCGCGAGAGACACGGGTCTTAATCGTTCAGCAGAGACGAGGGTGGGAAGTGAAACGTGAGATCTGGAAGACCCGGAATATGGTATGGCCATCTCAGTACTGTACACGTGTCAGTGTGAAAAATCATTTAGGACCGTGCATCTAGTTGGAACTAATTCCGATGAGGATATAACTAAGATAATCATCGATCGGACCATAGAATCCATTTGATCAGTGAACTCAAATCGAAGGTAGAAAATAAATACATTTACAGTTAATTTTCATCAAAGTAATAAGAAAATAAGATTTCTACGATTTTTTTTTTAGTGGTCCACCTTATAGACGGATCTGATTGATATTTATCCCTTCCATATTTACTTTGTATAGATGGATTTACCTTAATACGGTTGTATTACAGGATCTACTGTATGGGATGGGGGCGGTTTGGAAATGGGAGGTTGGGAACGACGCGTTCTTTAAGTGTAAAAGTCGCTTGCGTAAGATGGAAGAGATCTTCGCAGCATATTTGTAAACTCGTGATGCGTGGGATAAATCTGGTCCATTCGTCGGGTATTAAAAAAATATATAAATACAGTGTTTAGGATTGAATTTGATGCAATTCTTATTTATAATAAAATTCTAAAGAAAATATGGACGGCATCGATACTGAATGTTTGACTTTCAAGTACCGCCCATGTTTTATGCGATGAGTTCATCGAATTAAATTCTAGAATATAATTCTTCCACCATCAAAATACTTTATTTATGGATGAGATTCATCCTTTATTGTCGGCAGCATTACGTTTTACCATGTAAAACGTTAAGCGGTAGACTAAGTGAAAGACATCTCGTTTCAACGCTATAGTCTTGTTATCGTTTCCTGTGGGGTGGCTAAAAGTGATGTGTGAACTTACAGTGGGTGTACTACCAAGCTAACTAAGAAAAAAACCGTCAAGGGGTATTGTCCTGATTGTGGGGCTCACCTTGATATGTTTGATCTTTGTTTTCCATTCGTCCGGGTAAGTCTGACCTTTGGATGGAAAATAAATATTAGGATGGCCTCAGGAAGTTTTTAGTAATGGGCGTTTAATGACCCTTGTTTCTTGTGGTGTGGTCCACTTGATATTCGAATCTTCTTAATTTTTAACAATATGCGTTAAAATGATCTGAAAAAACTGATGGACAGAGTGGATATAAAAATGAGGGGCCACGGTCAGAGAAACATGCACTTGTTAGGAGAGCCTTGGGAGGTTGGCTACCCACTATGGAATTCATACCAAGACCACTGTGTTGAAACCAGGGAACTGGTTGTTTAGACGTGAGAAGTAGCCATGTGAATTGCAGGCTCGTGCGAAAGAAACACGCGAGTGTCATAGCCAGTCAATGTGACGAGTGGGGCTGTATTTGTACATGTTTCATTTTAGTACGTTTGTAAGCCTGTATGTGGCCTGTGAAAGAAACAGAGCAGACAAAAGTTGCTTAAGACGGTTTGATTGGCTATATATCGGTACAGGGGGGAGGATCTATGCGGTCGAGCTCATGGGAAGTTCCCATTCGGTCGAGCTATGTGGCCCCACCATGATGTATGTCGAACATGAGCTCATGGGAAGTTCCCATGAGGTCGAGCTGTGTGGCTCATCATGATGTATGTCAAACATCAACACCGTGCATTTGATGGGTCCCCTTTAAATTATGGGATATCCCAAAAATAAGCCTTATACGGAACTCAGGTGGGCCATACCATCTAAAATCATGTGAAGACATGCCTAAAACATATAAAAGCGCTTGGTGGGGCTCACCTGAAATTTGGATGTGTCTGCAACTTAGTCTGACCCCTCATCCAAGTGGGACACACACAATGTATGGGCTGGATTTGTGAACCACATCTGGTGGGCCCAACAAATGATTTTTTATATTGTTGCTTCATATTATGTATGATTTCACTACTCTTGTGTATATGATTTTCTAAGATGGAGGAAGTGCTTAGCTTCCTCACACACACCCACATCTCACATCCACTTGTTTCATGATATTGTTAGCCTTGCTTGCCATGAGAATTTGAATTGTATGTGAGAAGTATGAGGACATGATGTTGTTTATGCTAGATGATACATTGGTAGTGGGCATGCTATGAATCGCTACTCATACCCTTGGGTTGGTCAGGAACAGGAGGAGAGCGAAGGTAGTTCCGTTGGAAGGACCGCCTCGAGGCTAAACCCATGGGTTGGGGCGAGTGCGCGTGAGCGACAGTAGTTAGACTACATGGGTTGCTTGCACCCGATGCCGTTCCGTCACGTACTTGCCTGTATTCGTGCAGTCTAGTCTACGGGCTGACCAACCTTGTTTGTTAACCCTGTTTGCTCACCTACGTATGGAACCTGATCCACCCTACCACCATTGTAGCCCATCAATAACCCACTTGAAACTGGTCCACAGCCTCGTGAGCCGAGCATGGTGGAATGAGACACTGTGTCCGAGCTATTAGCCTATGCTGGGGTACCACGCCTCCCTGTAGTAACCGTGAACGATCCCTTTCTCTCGGCACTCCTCATGTGCTTGAAGTCGAGGATGAGGAACCCGACGGGATCACGGACCGCGGGGTCTCGGCCTCACTCGTTAGGGGGTCTTGGCCTCGCAAACAGTTTAGGGCATTGATATGTGGGGTGTACCAGATTCTCCAACCTGCTGGATGAATGGACTTAACTAAGAACTTGGCTAACACGATCGCATCAGATCGCATTAGTTAAGGTGGCGACTCGGCAGTCGAGGTCGCTCTGAGGGAGTGTTGTCATACGCGATCGTTAGATGGAGTCGCTCGAGGGAGCGTTGTGGAGAGGGCACGCATCATATCATTTATCATACATGCGCATTAATAAGATTAGCTAGGTGTTTATGATTGACTGCTTTTCATTAAGTTCATATTATAATTGATGCCTGTTATAACTTGAGACTAATAGCACCCACTGAGTTGATCACTCACTCCCACTCTGGGACAATGTTTTAAAACACCAACCAGACTCGCCCGTAGATGCAGGTGATGCAGATTATGTGAAGCCTGGCGATGCGAACTTCGAGGAGGAGGACGAGTTCTCTTACTCCCAGCTGATGGGCGGGACCTCATCGGATCTGTAGATGGGGCGCTGGATCGCTGAGCAGTGGGCTCAGCTCTATTCTTTTGGACTTATTATTTTTTTATGATTTTGTTGGGTGGCGCCATGTGTGACCCTTTTATTCTTTTGGACATGTATATAGATATATGTTTGATCTCTTTCATTTCAGTAGGCTTGTGTTATTATACTTTATGTTCCAGGGAATTCTAGGATGCGCAATTAAAGCGGATTACATGCACATTAACGAAAATTGGTTATAAGTGACTCTCGGGAACTCGGGAGTTGAGCGTATGCGCGACCCCCGATTTCCAGGGCATTACAAGTTGGTATCAAAGTATGGTTTGGAATTAATTGGGTCATGGGTCATGAGCTCACTGACGCGTCTGCTGACTTGAGAGGATACGTATTAGATAACACAACAGGGAACTAGGGCGCTAGGAACCACCTAGACATCTGGATCGGAGAACCTTAAGTGGAGAGTAAGACTTCCAAGAGTTAGAATCGGGGAGCGAGGGAGTATAGCGTCGCTAGGGAATCACATCCGAGAGTTTTACGGTATACCGGCTCATTGATGGAATTGGGCCAAAAATTGAGTGAATAGCCTGACGAAACCATCGACCTAGACCGAATGAGTGAATACCGGGTCAAACTCGGTGGTTCTGATCCATTCGAGGATAGGGATCCAAGGATAAGCGAAAACTTACCGAAATTGGTAGGAAGGGGAATAAATCAGGTTTTTTTTCCTCTAACCAAGAGGAATCTTGCAAAACCACTAGGCTCATTGCATAGAACAGCTTCTCCTACCCCAAATTCATATATGGCATGTCTCGAATGGCCTTACCGGTGCCTGAAAAATCACCAAACGAAAGGGACCCAAGCAACAAGTGGGCGTCCCCACTCCTAGAGGTCCAGCGAGTGGGCGTCCCCACGCCTAGAGGTCCAGCGAGTGGGCATCCTCACGCCCGATGGTCAAGAGAGCGGGCGTCCCCACACCCGAGCGGGCGTCCCCACGCCCGATGGTCCAGAGAGTGGGCGTCCTCACGCCCGAGCGGGCGTCCCCACGCCCCACGTTCCAGCGGCCCGGCGTTGCGACGCCCGGACCTGAAATTGTATTTTTCCCCTTTGATTTGTAAATTCTTGTAAGGCCCACCTTTCTTGTTATTTAGTGGTGCTTAGAACTCACCTCCTCTATTCCCACTACATTCCATTCCTTCCCAAACCCTTTCCAAAAAAAAAAAAAACCCCAACTCACACCTCCCTCCCCTCTCACCCTCTTATCCACAAAACCCATCTTCTTCTCCTTTACAATAGTCTCATCACCAATATCTCCCTCTTCCATTCTCAACCACATTCTTCTTCTGCATAACTTCCCTCTTCTCTAACCCATCATACTTGGTCTTTCTCCACAACCCAACCTCACACACCATTCTCCAAACCCACTTCCTTAACCCATCATCACTCTTTCATATCTCCCATTTTCTTTTCTCCTTCGCATTTCCCATCCCCTTCCCATCACCCATATCTCCCTCAAAATTCATACACAAAACCCCATTTCCCAACTCCATTTTCCATTAAACCATTCCAATCCCTTCTCAAATCCCCTACCCTCAACTCCCCTTTAAATCCATCTTACTCAAACACCATCTTAAGCCCTATTCTCAAATATCTTCCCAAACCCATCCTAGCCAAGGAAAATGGCTATGCTAATCACCATTGCCTCCTTCTTCTCCATCGCGGTGATTTTTACCCTCATGGGGAAGAAAAGACCGGCTCCCGCCGAGCCGGGAAAGGCAAACCAAGCAGAAGGCCGATCCCAAGGGGAAGGAAATCGCGGAAGTCCGATCCAAGCGCAGAAACCACTCTCAGGGGGCTCCCATGATTCAAGCACCCCGACCATCTGTTGAAGATAAGGAAAATTTCTTGGTGCGCCGCGTCAGCTTCGAGGCCTCCGTGGAGGAGTATCTGTTCGATGATATAGTCATACTCGGCCGACTCATGAATAAGGGATGGGGTCCAATCTTCTATGGAGACTCCCAGGCAGATGAAGGTCAAGCTAGGGCTTTCTACGTGCGGATTAGAAACCCTCAATTTTAGCCACTAGGCTTTGATCTGGTGATGGGAGGCAAGAGATTCCCAATTGGTGTAAAGGTCATTGCCAGCGTACTCGGGGTGCCGTGTGGCCAGGTACAGATCGAAAAGAAGGATTTGGATACGAGTCGAGCCCATAAGGAGTGAACTCACTTTTTGTGTGGACATGTTGCCCAGTGGAAGCGGGCGAAGCAAGAGGTCGGTCTGAGCTCGGCCAACTTCCTCCCAGAGTATCGGGTACTGCACCGCTTTTGCACCCACAACGTGTACCCGAGGCTGGGGAACCGCTCCGAGTGCTCCCGCTATATGGTGGAGTTTCTATATCAGGTGGGTCAGGGAGCGAACGTGTGCCTCCCTAGCATAATACTTCACCAATTTGTGCGGGCCGCAAGGTCGATGAGGAAAAGCATATGCCTTCCGTTCAGTCGTTTGGTTTGCCGGTTGGCCCAGCAGTACGGG